>NC_054702.1:86114524-86382024 GCF_016097555.1 Gigantopelta aegis
AACACGAGTGGTTTTTAAGCAGGTCAGCAAATTGTAAATATTTCAACAAAAATGGTTATAAGCAGGTGACTAATGAATAAATTGCAACCAAAACCATCCCCACCTTTTAGTCAACAGTTTAAAACAACAACAAAAAAACCTGATCATATTACCTAATACAGTTGCCATGCTTGACAATAAAGGGTTATTCATTACATAAGTAATGCTTTAGGTAAGAGGTTTTTATAGAATTCATTGATTGTATTAAAACTACTTGCTAAAAAGATATAAGGGGAGGGCATTTGGTATTACAGGTTGAACATCTTAGAAAATATTCTCCAACTTTTTTCCAAGGTGATTCACTAAAACAAATAGTACACTAGTACTCACAAAATATTTTGGCAGGAAAAGTACTCCAATTTCATATGATCTGATCATCAGCTGACTGCAATTCTTTTCAAAGGCACCCCAAGCTGCTTTTGATAAATTGGCACTGAAATTCAACACAACTATTACTTCTACAATGAAAATTATACAATATAATTTATAAATTTAGAGTTAGCAATGAAGGTATGTATATTAGTACCACTCAGTAATATGCCTATTGAACAGAATGTAATACCGTGCTTTGTGTGATTTACACATGTTGTAGCAAAATCATGTTTTTCTCAAATTTCAAAATGATGAAAATTGACATATAGTTTTTTGGAAATGAACCCTTTGATTTGTTTTTGTGTTTATAAAGTCACATAGTAGTTGTTTGGTTACCTTGTAACGAGAAACCAGGCTGCTTCTGTGAAATCAGGAGATGGACGGATGTATGTTTTAATGTGAGGAGAAGCACAGCTTCGACCACGGCCTTCTGACTTCCACTGTCTACAATAACATCAAACAAAACAAATATATATTAGCTATAATATAAAACTGCTGCAACCAAATAAGTAAAATATTTAATTCTGAAGGAAGGAAATGTTTTATTTAATGACGCACTCAACACATTTTATTTACAGTTATATGGCGTCAGACATATTATGGTATCTCGGCAATTTGTAAAGACCGTTGTAGTAATTGTAAGTGTAAAAAAAAAGCATGTGTATACTTATGGTAAAATCAAATGAAAGGCAAACTTACCGAAAAAACTGATGAAGATACAACTGTTTCTTGGCAGTCTTGAAATGATAAGGAATCGATCCTCCAGCCATATATCCCTCCAGACTCGATCTTACATTGTTTACAGATGGAAACACCTAAAAGGTACGTGACACAATTACATATTTGTATATAGAGATTATTACATGAGCTTGTGTGTCATACTAATTTTATGAAACAAGTGTCAGGATTTGTGTATTGCCCAAGTAAAATGAGTACGATTCACACGCCATTGTAATAATTTCTTTATTATCCACATTATCCATAATTATTTTTACAAATAACAAGGACCATGTCGAAACGTTTGAAATGTAACTAGGAGATGGCGAAATGACGTCATTTTGGTAAGTGATTACCACACACGGAGCCAACATTGGAGAAGCCGCATTAAGATATGATGTCGCTTCATTTGATGTACACGTGAAATCAGTGGTTATATTTCCCTGAATATCTTGAACCATGTGAATAATAAATATATATACATGCATTGGAACAGGGAGGTGGGGGCACTATCATTAAATGTATATTTGATCAAACTCTGGAATATCTCTGTGATAAGACAGTGATAAGACAGGAAGGATATATATAGAAAGAAAGAAAGAAATGTTTTATTTAACGATGCACTCAACACATTTTATTTAGGGTTATATGGTGTCAGACATATGGTTACGGACCACACAGATATTGAGAGAGGAGAGAGCAAATCCGCTGTCACCACTTCACTTTTCGATTAGCAGCAAGGGATCTTTTATATGCACCATCCCACAGACAGGGTAGTACATACACCAGTCGCAGTGCACTAGCTGGAACGAGAAATAGCCCAATGGTCGCACCGATGGGGATCGATCACAGACCGACCGCACATCAAGGAATCACTTTACCACTGGCCTATGTCCTGCCCGATATATATAGAATACTATATGCATTTTTTCACAAGATATCATTTTAATGAAACACGTGACCTTCCCATGTTAGTATCTGACCAAACAAAAGAGATGTCAGATACCACAGGAAGTTCACAAGTGAACACGAGTGTGGTATTTTATTTATTACCCACCTTCAAAATATTGTAAAATCTAACAATCACTTCCAACATCATGAGACATGCAAATGCAGAGAGCTGAGAACAGGGAAGATGACGCCATTTAGTTAACTACTATACACCTAGTGGTGTGTACGAAATTTGTACGACACACAGATGTTTACCAGGTGGGTAATAAAAAAAACACATTACCAAAAGCAAATTATTCTCTGGTGTAGGCCCTGAAAGTCCTCTTGCAGCAGACAGAGATTGCAGCCATTCTTTGCACAGCCAGGTGTCTTTCGTTGATCCAAGAGACCCAATACTGGAAAACTGACCAATCACAGGCCAGTTTTTTAATGTAGCAGCATCAGGCCCGTTCTCTTGTAAAACCTTAAATAAAAAAATATTAGACAACTTATTAAAATGCTAATAAATGCTGCATAAATAAATAATTTTTTTTCACCAATATCAACTAATACAATAATGTGACATATGAAGTTTCACAATTAAGACGATTCCAAATTAATTTGCACAGCCCACGCATGGGTCACGAACGGCAAAAACCTTATTTACATAGTCATGAGTTTACATCTTGCAGAACACAGAAACGATCAACATACATGTGGAAACAAAGCTTAATGCTTATTATAATGCCACTTGAAACTATATAAAATAACGTGTATAAATGAGATTTTATTTTGTTTACCATACTGAAACTTCAGTGAGTATCAGCATTTTAATCCTTGATTTAACCTGACTACTGTATTTCCAGTGGGTATGAAAATCTTACTTTTCTAAGTTTCAGATGTCCAAAACTATTTTTCTTGACAGAGGTATGCCTTCCAGGCACAGAACCAATGATGTAAACCCTAAAACAAACCAATGTACAGATTTTTAAAAGTATGATGATATATTTTATTTTATATTAAAAATAGTTGAAAGGAAAATAGTATTATCAGAAAGCCACTGACTCCTTAACCAACACTGAATTCTAACTTCTAACTTCTTTACTCAAAACAAACATACAGAAAAATAAGCACCTAAAATTATTACACCATAAAAGTTAAAAAAATAATCCAGTAATATTCCAGAATATGTATTTAAAACTACTGGTTGAGTTCACAAAATTGAAAGATTAAACAACTTTCAACAATTATAGTAATAGATTAATTTGTAAGCACCCAACACATACTTACTTGGCACTTGACATGTCATGACTGTGGATGTGTTTTTCCCAAACCTTCATTTTTGGGGACCTGTATGATTCCAGATATTCTAGAAGGTCCTCTTTGAAATGGGTAGGAGAGTCTCCAACAATATTTGCACCACTATTAGTGGCTCCTGGGGCCAGTTTTGGAAACAATGGGCTGACCCATACACTGTAATTATAGAAACTGATGTCACATGTTGAAAAAAGCTAAAAATTGAATACACAGGTCGTTTAGAGGTTGGGATTTTTTTTATTTTTTTTACATCAAAACAAATTCATTTAGACAAAATGACAAAATTATTTTTATGACAAAAAACCCAGAAACAGAAACAGGAAATGAGAGAGAGAGAGAGAGAGAGAGAGAGAGAGAGAGAGAGAGAGAGAGAGAGAGAGAGAGAGAGAGAGAGAGAGACAGAGAGACAGACAGACAGACAGAGACAGACAAATGGCTAAAAAATCACAATGTTGTATTACAGACTGATCATTTCTGAATCTCCTTGTGAAAAAAATTAACTATTGAATGAAGATGAAAAGCAATTGTATGTTCTGCAGTCTAAATTCATATCTAGTTGTACAACACAAGTTGAGGACAATGCTAACTTAAAATTCTGAATAACAAAATAAGTTGTCGACAGCGTACACTGTATTGTGTTCATTTGTCATGTCCTTTCTGAATTCAATTATGATAATTTATTACTATCATACACATTTATCTTGTTTGATACTCAACAGCTGATGTACCTTTGTACTCATAGTAGTTTATACTACCTTGCACTTAAATGAAGTTTAAATATAATCATGTCAATTCTCGTACCAATCAAGTTTTGAATATTATAAACACCATAAAGAAACAATGCTTACCCTTGTGTTTTCTGGTACCAGTCACCCTCAACCAAATTAGCAGTGTGAATCACAACCCTCATTCCATTATCGTACAGAAGAAACATCATCTTCCTGAAACATTTAACAAGAAAGGTTCAGTAGATATATTTAGAAATATAATTTAAATAACTCTCTCAGTAACAAAATTTACACACACATAATGAAAACACAATGGTAATACTACATAGTTTGTGATTATTCAGTATAACTGGTATTCTACATATGTATGTATAAGAAGGAAGGAAGGAAATGTTTTATTTAACAATACACTCAACACATTTTATTTATGGTTATATGGCATCAGATATAGACAGAGGAAACCCGCTGTCGCCACTTCATGGGCTACTCTTTTCAAATAGCAGCATGGAATCTTTTATACGCACCATCCCACAGAGAGGATAGTACATACCACTGCCGTTGTTACACCAATTGTGGAGCACTGGCTGGAATGAGAAATAGCCCAATGAGGCCACCGACGGGGATCGATCCTAAACGGACTGTGCATTAAGTGAGCACTCTACCACTGGGCTACATCCTCCCCCATGTATGTATAAAATACTTACGAATGATGTGTTCCATACATTTCTAACTTTGCCTGAAAAGATAATAACACTACATAACATTATCTACAAAAGCCTGATTAATCATCCAATATATCAACAGATACTATGGCAAAATAAGATTCACATTTCAACAGATGACACCAAGTGTTCATTACTTACTAGGATAGAAGTGACAATTTTCAGCGTTTACTGCTGCCACCAATGCTTACAGTTACTAACCTCACTGTACATAACAGATAAAACCACATAGTGTTTTCAAATGACCTTTTATTTTCAAAAACAATGAACAGCCTCTGACCCTGATCAACAGATGGAAACTACTGTGTAATCCAAAATGGCGGGAAAGAAAACATTATTACTTTTATTTATATCACTGATTTTAATTTGAAGGTGATAACATTACCTGGCAACAAGTGATGTTGGGGTAAGGAGAGGCTTCAGATAAAAATGTTGCTAGCTCAGCCCGCTGTTTACCATGTACTATCAAAAGCGGCAAATTCCTGTCATAATAGAATGTATATATTTTAATCTTTAAAAATAAATTTTGATTCAAAATAAACAAACACAAACTGTATACATTACTAAAGTACTAAATAAAAAGATCAGTCACAAATTACCTTTAATCATACTCATATAGTATTTAAAATATAACTTTATATACATGTATTATATCTACAGTAAAACCTCTCAAGACTGGACCGGAATTCACTCAAAACTGGACGTTTTACAGAGTCCCTTTTTAAAAACCAGTACAGAACTTAACCTCTCTAAACCAGATCCCTCTAATATCGGACATTTATACATTTATATATATATATATATATATATATATATATATATATATATATATATATATATACATACACACACACACACACACATACATACATATAGCTATCTATCCTATCTTATCTATCTATCTATCTATCTATCTATCTATCTATCTATCTATCTATCTATCTATCTATCTATATCTATCTATATATATATATATATATATATATATAAACTGTCTATCTATCTGTCTATCTATCTATCTATCTATCTATCTCTATCTATCTATATATATATATATATAAACTGTCCACTGCAATCTACTCTAAAGTAAAAGTTCTATTACACATCTAATTTAGCGAGTATATACAAGAAAACATACTTTAGAAAAGTTAGCACTTCTGATCTGACATTGTAACATAATCTGTCTGTGTCAAAAGGGAAGCAATGGAATGGCATATAATTCTATGATGACTAATGCTATAACTGGTATAAAAACAATATTAATTAAGTTTTAAACCCATTGCAACTCTCATAAAATTCATAACAAATTACTATCAAATTACATCAGGTCAACTACAAACCTTAGCTGACCCAGCATTTTATCTTTATTCCTATATTAAAAACCAGATTTAATCTATATAATTTGATGGTAACTTGTTTGGAAATTTATGTAAATGTTTGTTAAAAAAATGCTATGAAAGTTTCATATGTTTAAAAATAGGAGTTTCAGCATTATTTGATATATATTTACATGTTAATTCATTGATTCCCTTTTGTTGCAAATAGACTCTAAAAACAGTCCATATAAAATCTTATATTTGGATCTACAAACCTAAATTCCTTTGAATATTGATTCATTAGCCAGTTTATGTCAATCATAAAGCTGAACTGTAACACAAAATCGACAACAATTTATCAGATAGTGAGTTTACGATACAAAATTCAAATACAATGCAAAGGACCTACACAAAGATTGAACAAATAATGTAAATTTTTCAAAAATATATAATATCTCTAACTTAACATACAGCATCATACTCATAGTACCGGTAAAAAAAATAAAGAAAGGTGAACCCAACTCCAAAACAGCAAGCCCAACTGCATTATTTTCATTATTTATATGAGACTATCATGAATGTTTTTTAATTTTTAATGGATCATTGTGACAGATTTATATACAAAACTGAAGTCAACAAATGTTTATGCTAAACTTTCAAGCAGAACCTTATGGATGATTTTTGATTTTGTAATATAAATCAAACTGAAAACTGTGATCACTGCTAGAATGATACAAATTAGCACACAAATTGAATTTTGTGTAACCTATTTCGTTCACACACTGAATTTAGCATACCGGTATTATTTACATGGTAATAGTGAATTCTGTAAAAAGAAAATGGATTACCTAAATCTATTATTAAATGGGTTTGCAAATTTCAATTTTCAGAGGTCTGCAAACCTCAAAATAACCTAACTTGGAAAAATTATTTCTTGTGTTTTTCTATTTGTTTAAAGTTTGTTTTGTTTAACGAAACCACTAGAGCACATTAATTTATTAATCATTGACTAGTGGATGTCAAACATTTGGTAATTCTGACAGTCTTAAAAAGAAAATCCGCTACATTTTTCCAGATCTTTTCTATGCACCATCCCATAGACAGAACGGTACATAACACGGCCTTTGATATTCCAGTTGTGGTGCACTGGTTGGAACAACAAATAGCTTAATGAGCCCACAGACAGGGATCGACCCTAGACCAACTGCGCATCAAGCGAGCACTTTACCACTGGGCTACCATTTCTATTCTGTTTGTTTATTTACTATGATTATAAAATGTATAGGACTGGATTTTTTGTTTCAAATATATATTACCATCAAACATTATTAAGCAATCTTTTATATGCACTTTCCCACAAACAGGTAAGCACATACCACGGCCTTTGACCAATTGTGGTGCACTGGTTGGAACGAGAAAACCCCCAGGTGATTCAATCATGCTAGGCAAGTACCTCGAGCAAGCACTCAACTGACTGAGCAAAATCCTGCCTTCACCTACAAATTGTGCACTGTGGTAAATATTATGACTGAAATATGTTCAAGAATTATGATAAAATGGTGATATAGAAAACACTCACCTGACAGGATTCTTTAAGTTTTCCCATACTAGGTGACAAAATATCTGAAAAACAAAAGAAGAATATTAATGAGTAATGCATTTGCAAAGAATCTATACATAATCATCATAAAATTAAGAAATGCATAAATCAATGTTATATTTGATATGACAACAATGAACCAATTTCATATTTTATCTTAATAGTATCGTGAGAGGATGGGACATAGCCCAGTGGTAAAGCACTTCTTTGATGTGCGTTTGACCTAGGATCAATCCCCATTGGTGGGCCCCATTGGACTATTTCTCGTTCCAGCCATGACTGGTATATCAAAGGCTGTGATATGTGCTATCCTGTCTGTCCCTTGCTACTATTGGAAAAATATAGCCTCTCTTAGAAAATATATGTCAAATTACCAAATGTCTGACATACAATAGCCGATGATGAATAAATCAATGTGCTCTAGTGGTATTGTTAAACACAACAAACATTAACTTTAATAACAGTGAAAAAATATCTGATTATTCTTACTGATTGAAGTACATATTTTGTAAATGGCAATAACTCTGGCCAAAACCTCAAATTAAAGTTTATGACATATGCTTATAAATATTTTGTCTATAGTCCGTCCTGAAATTATTTACAAAAAACATTTTAATAGAATGATGGTACGGATTATAGACTTGAATCTTTAATGACATCACATGCAATCTGTTTGGCGTCTTAAGTCTAAATTCTGAAAGTTTTATAGGTACCAGGCCTCGTATCAATAAGTTAAAAATACATATAATCATGAATCCATAAATATTTATTTTGTAAAGCAGACATTTAGTTTGTACCTTTTATATTAATAGCAGCAAATTCATTGTATTTGTGATCAATTCCTGTAACCTTGGTGAGGTAGAAACTGAACGGCTGATTCTCATCCACTATTTCACACGCACTCTTCTTTGTGCCGTTTCCTAGTCTAGCCTTCTTAACAGCAGCAGGACCATCTGCAGTGTCACTCTTTCTTTTAGCTACAACATAAAACACACTTTAGTTATTTCACTTTCCAAAACGTGTCTGACCAGGGGCCTGACTCACGCAACTTTGTGATCTCAGATACTTAGCTAAACATGAACTTTGTTAATAATTTAAAAATTTTTAAATATGAATGATAAAAATATGTCAATACACAATGATGAAAATCAAAGTTGCTTAAATGTAAAAATAAGCTACATACATGCAAATAATGTCTAAGCATAAATAACTGATAACAACTTTTTATCTTAAAACAAGCATTCCAAGAATAATATCAGGCCCAAGACATTTTCATATCTCAAACGTTCAAGGGCCATAATTCTGTCAAAAATTAGCTAACCCTCATGAAAGTCAAACTTGATCTGTAACTACATGATAAAGCTATACAAACAATTTCAGCTCAATATCTTGAGGCACTACAAAAAAACCCCCCAAAAAACCCCCAACCCCAACAAATTTAAAAAGCAGACGAAACCTATAGTCCCATCGGGCTGGACTGGTAGAAGACTAATAATAAATATCATTCAATTTCCAAAACATGCAATTAAGTATTAGCATTTGTAACTAGTACAATACCTGTATGCCTGAACTCGTTCAAGTGTGACTGTGATTTCCTGAAGCACTCTGATCCATATTTACACAATGGTCTAGAGTCACCAGCACATGTTTCTTCACTCTTACTTGTCAAGCTGGTTGCATCCTCAAAGCTACCTGAATCTTCAGCACTACCTGTTAAAATGACAGTTTTCTCTGTAGTCAGACCATGATCAGGTTTTCTCTTCAATTTCGAACCCTCACCGTCATCACTCTTTCTCATTACTAAAGCTGAAGGTTTCTCCAGCCTGGGTGAGGTACCCTTTGATTTCATTTTATCATGTAGCAATGTGGAGTATTTCTGAGATGAATCTGTGGAAAGCTCAGCTTTTCTGGTATGTCGACTATTCCTTTCACTGCCGTCGTCTGAATCGTCGTCTGAATCGCTGTCCGATATGTCATGTCGTTCACTGTGTTTTATTTTTACAGAATGTGATTTTGAAGTGAGATGTAAAGGATGTTTTGATGGAGATAATGTCAATTTATCAATGACGTTTGGGGACTTAACATTGGTTTTGTGTTTCAACTTCAGTTCATTACTGTTATCACTTTCAGATCCACTGTCTGACATTTCATGCGTTTTACTTCTTTGTTTTTTTAACAATGAAGTGTTCGACTTGAAAGGCGAAACAGGGTTACATTTCAGTATTTTCTCATCACTGTTATTTAATGAGGTTTTTACATTAATTACTTCTGCACTAACAGCTTTCTTCTTCATTTTCTCAAAAACATTTGTAGTTTTTTCCTTGCCTGAGCAAATATCTATGACATCGTAACCACCTTTATTACTAGTTTTCTTTACAGTTTCCATTTTTTTCTGTTTCTTGTTCTGATTTGTGATTTCTTTTGAAGTAGTTAACACAAAAACATGAACCAATTTGAAACAGATCAGATGAATAACTTTCTAAGTTATTATTTTGACTGATCACCTGTTGCATCGGTGTCTGTTTCACTTTTGCTTTCCAGAGATCTGTAGTAAGTGTCTTCAGCATCAAACTGAAATAAACAATTAAACAAAACACATTTAGGTGAGTGGGTTACATGCACATCTAAATATGTAATACACTAAGCCTTTTAATGAAATTATGTGAACAATAAGCCTTTTAATGAAATTAATGTGAACAATAAGCCTTTTAATGAAATTATGTGAATAAATGTTTTAATGAAATTAATGTGAACAATAAGCCTTTTAATGAAATTAATGTGAACAATAAGCCTTTTAATGAAATTAATGTGAACAATAAGCCTTTTAATGAAATTATGTGAATAAATCTTTTAATGAAATTAATGTGAACAATAAGCCTTTTAATGAAATTAATGTGAACAATAAGCCTTTTAATGAAATTAATGTGAACAATAAGCCTTTTAATGAAATTAATGTGAACAATAAGCCTTTTAATGAAATTATGTGAATAAACCTTTTAATGAAATTAATGTGAACAATAAGCCTTTTAATAAAATTAATGTTAACAATAAGTCTTTTAATGAAATTAATGTGAACAATAAGCCTTTTAATGAAATTATGTGAATAAGCCTTTTAATGAAATTAATGTGAACAATAAGCCTTTTAATGAAATTATGTGAATAAGCCTTTTAATGAAATTATGTGAATAAGCCTTTTAATGAAATTATGTAAACAATAAGCCTTTTAATGAAATGATGTGACAGAAGTGTTTCATGTAGGGCATGTATACATAAACATCAAGTGTGTAATATTAACTGCCTCTCATGAACTTAAGGTCACCTCTAGGCTACAAATAGGAAGTAAAATATAGACTGCTATCGGCTTTTGATTGTTGTTGTTTTTTAAATAGCAAGTTAAATTAATGTCCTGTTTAGAAAAGAAACCAATATAGCCTGCTGGAAATAAGACAGCATGGCATGAGAGAAGGGTTTCATGCAATGTGTGAAAAATAAGATCCTTTGACATGGATTTTAGAATTTTTACATCCCTGTTAGGTTAAAAAATTATTTACTTTTTGCAGGCTACTATTTTGAGCCCTGAACCTGCTGGGAAAAAAAGTTTAATATTATAATTCTTGTCATACTGAGATGATCATAAGAATAATACTGGTTAAAGTTTTGTTATTTTTTCAACATGTATTCTGAAGTGCCAATTTCTTTATGGTAAGTTTTAACTTAATATTAATATATCCAGTTGAATCTTTACTGATGCAGGACATGTAATTTATGAGAAATGAAACTACATTTGTACAATCAATGTTGAGCTAAATGCAAAAGTGATGCCGCAGCCAACGAAAAAGTAACACCTAGATACTTCATCTTTTTAGTTTGTACATGTATTGTACAGGTAAGACAAAAATCACCAGACTTAGCAACATCAGGATAAGCAATCTTGTTGACAAATGATATGGTTACTGGTTATAAAAGTATATTATATGAATATTGTATGAGACGTTTTTTTTTTTTTTGCACAACGACAGATCAATTAATTGGGATTTTATGCACTTATTTTGATGATACAAATACGTAAAACCAGTAAATATCATTGCTTTCATAAACTAACAGTGTTTCATTAGTAGTATTTGATATACATATCATTTATTAGTTGTATAAGTGAACTGGACAAAAAGTCACGTCCTGGCTTGTACCGAAATTTTTAAAAGTAAATGTTACATCATAAAGAATACTTTTTTAGTAAATTGCTATATGCCATTTAGAAATAGACTGGATATTGTGTTAAAGGTAAAGTAAACTCAAACAAGAGATTTATGTGTTGGAAAGATGCATACCCGGACCACCAACACATACTGACACTTTAACAAATGAAAAACGCGTAATTTTAGAGTCAATAAAAAAACAATGATTATTCCTGCTAACTGGGGGCAGCCATTTTGTTTCGTTTTTATGACGTCCGGTGGTATAGCTTGGGGCGAAGTGACGTCAGCTCCGTCCATCTGCTCTATGTACAGTGTAAACAAACGCTCTAATTTACGACAAGGCGCTTCGCTTTCATCAACCTGACTTGTAAAACAACATAAATGACTTGATAGTATAATAAACTATTTAACTAAATATATTTCAATTTGCATCAATAGACCAAAATGGAGTTACAGTATTTTTCTTTTTAAAAAAAATCCAAAGAAAACAAGCAGCATATTATTAGGCCTATTGGTATGCTACATTCGAGCAAAAACGACCACTCATGATACCCAAGTGATAATTTTCTTTTCTTTGGGACTACGTAATTGGTCAGTTTTGTTATTTTAGATGGGAGTCTACTTAATCAAGGGTTTTACAGAATTACTTCAGTAATAAAGCAGACGGCTGATCGATTACGATTAGAGGGGTGTCCGTACGGTTAACACACAATACCCTGTGATCTTAATAAAAGAGGCACGTCTTTTTAGTGTGTCTAGACACAGTGTCTCGGGACCGTCTAAATATACACCTGCTAATCAGGAACCACAGGTACAGGCCACGGAAAGAAAAGACCAATTAACTAAGTAAACACTCCGATTATTATTTCAGTACGTGGGTTAATTTATGTACAAACCATAATACAACATATACAGTTATTTCAACACTTTGACAATGGTGGTTTATTTTGTATTAACATAAATATATCATTGTTGCTGGCTTATTGGGATGACTATTATTACAGAATATTGCGATGCATCCGCAAAAATCAGGTATGTTTTGTTTCTTCAGTTCGAAGACTAATTCCTGACGTGACACATTAGGTATTACGTAACCACCAGCTCGCCAGAGGGCGTATTCACTGGGATGATACAAAATGGCTGCGCCCATTATATATAATAGCCGTCACATTTAACCGTTTTAGTAATTAACTATACGATTATACTTGTTGATATTAAGCAATAATGTGCATTATATATTGTTGAGACCGACCTCGTGGTGTCGTGGTTAGGCCATTGGTCTACAGGCTGGTAGGTACTGGGTTCGGATCCCAGTCGAGGAGTTGACATCCAATAGCCGATAAGATTAAAAAATCAATGTGCTCTAGTGGCGTCGTTAAATAAAACAAATTTTGCTTTATATATCATTGAATATGCATACCAGGTCAAATGCCTTGATTGTCCCTTCCTTTAAACAGTGTATTTCAATAAGCAAACATTCTACCAGGAAAGCAGAGTTTTGGAATTTACTGCAATGTTAAAAAAGTCATGTCCATTTTCGTCACGTCCTGGCACATTTTACTTTTCACTTTATAAGTCAATTTTGTTTTACAAAAAACAAAATTCGGCCTGACATGCTAATACTACTATATGTAATGAGCCTATAAATGATAAAACTGCATTTCCATTTAAAAAGGACTTTTAGTTAAGGAGATCATAAGAGTCAGAATGTCATGTCCTGACTTAAATCATTACCACGGAATGGCCCTTACAAGATACAACATTCCAAAAATAACTGGAAAATGAAAAGTGATTTGTTACAACATCAAAATAATAATAAGCAATTAATCTGTTAATCCAGAATAATGACAACACTAGAGCACATCGTCTATTGGATGTCAAACACATGGTAATTTTAACATATGGTCTTAGAGAGAAACCTGCTACGTTTTTCAATTAGTAGCAAGGGATCTTTTAAATACACCATCCCACAGTCGTGGTGCACTGGCTGGAACGAGAAATAGCCCAATGGACCCATCAACAGGGATCGATCCCACACGACTGCACATGATCAGGCAAGCCCCTCGTGGAAAGAAAGTCACAGATTTGGGTAGCAAAGAAAGTGATAGGAAAATAGTAATAATATTTATTTAACTTTTTTGACGTGGTAACCTTGACAACCTGTTAGTCATGTTATGGAAACAATGTCTATCTATAATTTGTTTGTGGCTACCACCCCATCCACAAAAATAGGATTTTTTTGGGGAAAAATATCCAACCGTAACGTGACATTGGTTGGGTCAAGGATTTAGGGTTAGGGTTAATTTGAGAGTACGGGCGAGGTTCTCTATTTATATCCATGTAATTGGGGTGTGTGTGTGATTTATCAAAGACAGAGAGAGAGAGAGAGAGAGAGAGAGAGAGAGAGAGAGAGAGAGAGAGAGAGAGAGAGAGAGAGAGAGAGAGAGAGAGAGAGAGAGAGAGAGAGAGAGAGAGAGAGAGAAGAGAGACCAGACAAAGAGAGAGAGAGAAGGGAAAGTGAATGAGATTGGCATGATCTGCGCAAATAATCCATCATCACTTCAATGAGAGAGAGAGAGACAGAGAGAGAGACAGAGAGAGAGAGAGAAGGGAAGGAAATATGGCACTGGCGCACATAATCATCATCACTTCAACTTATTTCCGTGCCTATATCCAATTAAGGTTCAAGCACGGTGTCCTGCACAGATCATAGTCATAACGGCCCCAGTACTAAACGGCCTTAACAATAATTGGTCAAAACGGCCCTTAACAAAAGTCAAAACGGCCAAATTAAAAAAGTCATAACGGCCCTTGAAAAAAGTAAAGCCGGCCTTAGATATAATACTTTAAAAATGTATTTTATCTACACAAAGATAATGGTATAAATCAGTTTAAGTTATAGTTACATCATCCTTTTAGTTTTACGAGAGATTCGTCTAGTTAGACCACGGTTATTGCGGACGTTGAGTGACACAATAACCGTGGTCTAACTAGATGAATCTCGAGTGATGAATGAATGTGTAACCCGTCCTCGAAAATTTGAAGTGCCATGGAAAAAAATTAATTTTTAGCAGGTGAATACAATGCATTTATTGGTTTTTAGTGGGGAACGTAATATCTTGGCCAAATTAAAATCAAAGGGACCGACACCAAAGCGTGGTACAATAATTATTAAATTAATTGGGGATAGGCACGTTGTTCAGGCGATATGCACTCACTCGGAGAGTCTATACGGTCCACTACCCCCTTTTTTATTTTGATTATTAAAATATCTTGTGGGGTGGGAACGTTACGACACCTTTCTGTGATTGAATTATTAAAATAATAAATTACAGGGCGGGCACGCACCCCCCCCCCCCCCCCCCACCTCCAGTAGCACCACTTGGAACTCGTCCGGGGGGGGAGGGGGGGGGGGGGCACGGCCGGGTCGGGCTATCAGTGTTGTTAAATAAAATGTTAATTGGTGGTTTTAATTGCAATAGTATATTGCGTTGGGTATAATATCCGCCCGGTCCCCTCCATTATTATTTTTAGTTAGGGTTGAGGGTTAGGGTTAGGGTTAGGGTTAGGGTTAAGGTTGGGATTAGGGTTGGGGTTATGGCTGTGGTTAGGGCTAGGGTTGAGGTTAGGGTTAGGGTTAGGGTCAGGTGAAGGGGGGACCGGGCGGATATTTTTCCATAGGCTATACTGATTACTAATTATTACTAATGGGAATTAATTTAACGTGATAGTACCTATTAGCCGTTCTGACCATTTCTTTTGGCCGTTTTAACTTTTTTCTTTGGCCCGTTTTTACTTTTTTCTTTGACCATTTTCAATTTTTTCTTTGGCCGTTTTGACTTACATGTTCAGGGCCGTTTCATCATGATCATCATCATCAACATGGGGCCGTTTTGACCGCATACCGTCCTGCACAGTGAGTTAATTGGTTAGTGGTTACCGAGAGAGAAGAGGGTGTAGTGGCCTTGTTGAATGAACCCTTAAGAACTCGCTCTGGGTTGGAGCCGGTACCGGGTTGCAAACCCTGTACCTACCAGCCTGTAGTCTAATGGCTTAACCACGACGCCACCGAGGCCGGTATCATCATCATCATGTCACATGGAACAATAACTACTGACAGCTCCTATCTAGGTAGAACCTAAATTCATATTTTTATAACTTAAAACCATCATGCATCCGCCGCGAAGGGTATAATTATAAAATAGTAAATTTATGTTTTACTTTAGCTTGTAAAATTCTTGCAAACTCTTCGTCGTTCATTTTAGCGGCCATTTTCAAAATTATATTTTGCTTTAGTTTCGTATCTGTGGTTATATTGTTGTAGAGGATTTATAGAATATAAGGCAACTTTTTATTGTTGTTATTTTTATTTTTTTTAATTAATATATATATATTTCATATATTTTTGTCGTTATTTTTTTTTACAGAAACTGTGGCTTGAATACTTTACCGATGAAAGAGGACCAAAGGATCATCTATACTAACTGTTTCATACTAAATGGCAACCGAAACCAATAAAAGAAGGAAATGTTTTATTTAACGACGCACTCAACACATTTTATTTACGAATATATGGCGTCAGACATATGGTTAAAGACCACACAGATATATAGAAAGGAAACCCGCTGTCGCCACACTATGGCCTACTCTTTTCGATTAGCAGCCAGGGATCTTTTATATGCACCATCCCATAGACAGGATAGCACATACCACGGCCTTTGATGTACCAGTCGTGGTGCACTGACTGGAGCGAGAAATAGCGCAATGGGCCCACTGACGGGGATCGATCCCAAACCACTGGGCTACGCCTCGCCCCCCCCCCCCCCGAAACCAATAAAAGAAAGATCCACATGTTACCGAGTAATTTAGTTTCACTTTAAATTTAATTGTACTCACATATTTAAATATACAAATGTTATTTTGTTTAATTTATTTATATTATTGGATTTTCTGTTTGTATTGATGTTTGTTTCGTTTGATAATACATTTATAATACTAGCCTATTTATAAATAAACAAACAAACAAACAAACTAGCAAACAAACAAACAAATAAATAATAATAATAATCTTCTTTTTTTTAAAAGTAATTTAAAAAAAAATATTGCACCGCCGAAAATTTATAATGAGACAATCCAAAAATAAATAAGAGAAAGGAGAGAGGATCAGACTATTTTACAATGTGGATGAAAAAAATTAATTGTACATAATCCTTTTTTAAAGAAGGCCTTAAGATCATCATCATCATCATCTATATGTTCACGTGTGCACTACATGATACATTGAAGTGTCGTAGTTTTAGTCTCTTTTCTTTCTGTTCCGTTGATTCTATCAGACCGAATAACTGGTTTTAATTACTTGCTGCGTAAAGCTAATGTTCAGTCGACGATAGTAAATAATAAATAACTTAGTTCTAAATAAAAACAAACGTCATTATTGCTATTGTTAAAAACCGGGGACAGATTTGTGGTGTATAAATATAACAGATGTAAGTGAAATGTTACTTTTGTCGAATGTAACTTGAACTATTGTAGATCACTGATTCATAGCCGATCTTGTAACAATTTTAACATCCACACCATGTTGTGACATGTCAGATTTAGGCACCATTTCAGGTTTTTTGAAACCAGTCTTTTTTTTTAATCTTTTTTTTATTATTATTATTATTTAATGGTGGCACTGGTCTAATTAATAACCAGTTAATAATCTGTAGGTGTAAACTGAACAACATGATTTTCCGACATTTATGTGTGTATTCACCTTTGACACAGTGACAGGGATCATCATCCTGCGACTGATTAAAAATCAATATGATAATCCAGTGACCAAGGACAGAAGATAAAATAATAAAATATGCAAGATGCACTTGTTGTGATTTCGTAAAAGAAAGTTTGTGATTTTCACAAATGAAAAAATATATTTATTAAAGATTTAATACAAATCTATTACATAATAATTCCACATGCACCAGAGCTCTTGATAGCACACGGATCCTGTCCATAATTAGTTTGCTTTACTTAATTTCACTTTTTGATCAGCATTGTAAAGTATAGAATTATTTAAATGTGTAACAGTTGTATGACTAGCACTGTAGTTACGTACTGGTTTCTTTCTCTCTATTTTTTAAAATTTATTTAAAGATAAAGCATAATATTGTGGTTAAATTTTGACAATTACAGTTAAAACATATTTCAAAAAGTCAAAGGCCATGGTATGAGCTATCCTGCCTGTGGGAAAGTATATAAAAGATCCCTTGCTGCTAATGGAAACGTAGGAGGTTTCCTCAATCTAATTAAAATTAGCTCCCCTGGTTAATTACTATTACCTGTGGATCTGTGGAGCTCATGTCCAGTTGACCTTTCATTCGACCAATCAAAACCTTACTTGCAAAATCATGCTAGTGATTTGAAAAGAATTTGAAAACATTCAGGATTATGCAGAGGGTATACAAAATGATTCGGGTGAATTACAAAGTATGTCGGAAACTAATTTCATTATAAAATTTTATATAAAATTTGTTTCAAGATGAAACCCCTCCTCCCGCCCCCCCCCCCCCATGATGGTATAGCCATAAAATCTGTTTATACTAGTATACAATCCAAAATTTATTAATGCACTTTTCCCCCTGTTTTTTAATGTTGAAATAGACCAACAAGTTCGCCTAATGCATAAATAGTCTAGCACAATATTTTTTGAATTTGTATGCTCCCGAATAACACTATAAAAGACAAAGTGTAATTGGTCAATATTTAAATTGTTATTTATAGATGAAATGTCACCTGGACATGGGAGTCTACGCAATGCTGTTAGATCTACTGGTAGACCAGTAGAGATAATTTTAATATACTCTGTCAAAAAAGAAACGCATAGGTGATAGGGAAAGAAAAAAAAGTGTTTGATTTTACAAAATATCGTTTTATTTTACAATGTTGCTGAATGACTATGTTTGTTAATGTTCCTGGAATGGGACAGCATGCCCAAATGCACCCTAAAACAAATTTAACGCACATTATGCGACAATTGCAGGAAACCAGCGTAAAATGGTAAGATTTGGGGAAAAGATTGGGGTAATGATGGGTATTTAAAGCTGCAATGCTCGCAATGATGCCTCATTTCCATTTCGACGTAGACGAGTTACAAGATGCCAAGACTAAGCCTGCCGAATCAAAACATTGCAATAGGCCGCCTAGGTGAATCACAGTCAGCAATCGCACGCCACATGAACGTCCATCGGAGCACCATTTCACATCTCTGGGACAGGTACCAGCAGTTTCAATCAGCTGAAGACTGGCCCAGAAGTGGAAGACCTCGCATAACAACTGCAGCACAAGATCGCTACATCCGGGTTCTGCACTGCGTCACTGAACTGCCACAGCAACAAATACTGCTGGACGCATACCTGGTTTGAGAAGGGTGTCTGCATAAACCATTTGGAACCGACTTCGAGAAGCTGGTTTATGGGCTAGGAGACCATATGTTGGCCCCGTCCTGTGACATCAACATCGACATTTACGTGTTCACTGGTGCACGAATGTACAGGGGTGGAACTTGGGAAACTGGTGGCTAGTATGGTTCAGCGACGAGTCACGTTTCCTTCTACAGCGACGTGATGGATGACAACGTGTTTACAGACACTGCAATGAACATTTTGCCAACAACTGTGTTGCCCAAGTTGACAGATTCGGTGGAGGGAGTGATGTGGGGAGCCATTTCATACACCGGTAGAAGTGAACTTGTGTTCGTACAAGGCAACCTGACAGCTGTACACTTATTCGCATTCACATGCTTCCCATTTTGGATCGACAGAGAGAATCTTTCAGCAGGACAATGCCAGGCCGCATACGGCACCTGTAACAATGGATTTCCTACAGAATGAGAACATTAATGTGCTGCTATGGCCATCAAGATCGCCAGATCTCAACCCCATTGAACATCTATGGGACAAACTGTACAGACGTGTACGCCAGCGTGACCCGGAGCCTCAGACACTTCCGCAACTGTCACATGCACAGCAGGAAGATTGGGCTAGGATTCCGAGACTCATTCAGTCTATGCCAAGGAGATGTCACGCAGTGATTGCTGCTGGTGGTGGCCACACAAGGTACTGATTTCGGCGCCCTTGTGTGACGCCGTTTGGTGATGAAAACGCCTCCACTGCCGTCAGTCCATAGCAAGAACATTGTCACATACTCATTTGAGATTTGACTGTGATATGATCATAAATAACGAAATTATGCCACTTTGTATTAAAGAGATAATTCCATGAATATTTTGCCTATGTGTTTCTTTTTTGACAGAGTATAATAATAAAAAATAAATAACTGCCTTCTATTTTTATTTTGTTAATGAAGTAATAGGGATACTGATTTTTACTGAAGGCTAGATGATTTGTAGTCCCCTACCAGTCCAAACGGAGGGGACTACAGATTTTATTTTTGTCTTTTTGTCCACCTGTCCCACATATAGTTTTTCAGCCTTTGTTATCGGAATGTCTCATGGTACTGAGCTGAAATTTTGTGTATAGCTTTACTATGTACTGTTAGAGATCAAGTTTGACTTTCATGACGAGTTACCCATTTTTAGACAGTTATGGCACTTGAACTTAGGAGATACGAAACTACTACTGAACAATTTTATGTTCAAAGCCTGTGATACAGCAAAAACTATCAGACTGTACAATAGTCCATGAGAAACTCCTATAATGATACAATGGTAATGAATGACAAATATATAGTGACCTTAATACAAGCATACATACTGTAATAATGATATCATTTACTTTTACAGATGGGTGAAGTCCATGTTATTGGTCAGATTCTTGGAGCGAGTGGTTTTCCTGACAACAGTTTGTTTTGCAAATGGGGAATTCACACAGGTACAGTTAGTTATGAAATGCAGTACCGTACATAAAGCTTATTTAAATAGTTACTCCAAAATATTGTCAAATAATAATTTAATATTGGTATTATATGTTACCAGTGTGAGATGAAATGTAAGCAAATTCAGTTCTAAATTAGAAAATTTCAAATATAAAATTCTAAGATAAATATTTTTTTAGTATATTAACTGGATTTAAATCTAAATTTGACCTTACTGTTACATGTAATTGTTACATATATACTTTTGATACATTTTCAGAGGGTGCCTGGAAAGTGCTTGCAGGTTTAAGAGAGGGTCAAACTCAAGTTGACAACCCACAGAATAGAGAGGAAGCTTACTGGTGCCACCCCATTGATGTTCACTTTACAACAAAGGGAATTCAGGGTACATGCATTTTATTGTTGTTTAAAGCTTATTTGGTTTTCATAGATCTTGAAAACCACAAAAAAAACCCACCCCCACAGGTCATTCCCCCCCCCCCCCCAGAAAAGAATAGGACATTCTGTTCTCGTGTCGGTTACAAACTGTAAATTCATACAGACATCCATATTGTGAAATTAAACACTGCAAACCTCATTTAATGCACTGTTAGTTAGTTTATCCCTCCAAACCTTATAAACATAAACATGTTTATCAAAGTAAAAATGTTTTCCTAAACAACCTTTTCTTTTATGAATACCAGTGACATTAGTTTACAAATTTTATTTGGCTGTTTCAGGTTGGCCAAAGATGCATTTTCAAGTCTACCATCAGGACAGGTTTGGGCGAAATGAGCTTTATGGGTATGGTTTTTGTCACATTCCCACGTCTCCTGGCATTCACAAGATTGACTGTCCCACGTGGCAGCCATCTGGCACATTTTTTGAGAGTGTTTCACAACAATTTTTAGGTGGTGCCGCAGAACTGAGAAACCCTGATGTTGTGTACAGTGGTTCTCAGAGATACAAACTCACCACAGTGGCCACTGGCAGAGTCCATCTTCAGCTTGGAATTATTCTCAGGAACTTTGACAAATATGGAATTGAATGCTAAAATCATTCTGATGTATCAACAATCCGTCCTGTATGTGGTGTAAATAGACTGTTAAAATATTATCTGGTAGAATGTATCCATAATATTGTAAGACCCTTTTTCATTTGTTTCTTGATATAGGTATTGACAAATTAGTACATTAATGATAAAAGGTAACTGTTGATACAGTCAGTTTACTAGGTAAATACAGTTTAGATGTCTAGAACCCAAATGATCATGAAACAATATTTCATTTAAAATCCCCCAACTAAACAGCCTTTTTGCATCATGTTATATATATAGATATAGATAGATAGATCCATACACATGCATATCAAATACATGTATATAAAACCAAAAATGGTACAAGGGTTTTGCTTGTAAATATTTGTAAATAAATGTATGTAAAACCAAAAAAGTACAAATCTTTAAGAAAAAACAGAAGTTTAAAAATGTAAATATATCAATTTAGTTTACCTTAAACATGTACTACTGTTTCTAACTTAACAGAAGACCGACATCAGACTAGATATCAAACAATCATTATATATATTTTAAAAAGATTACACATATTCAGCCTTTATTGCAGTTTTTTCTTCTAATTTTGAAAACATTTGTAATCATGATAAATAATATATTAATGTTTAATAATTGTATATTTGTGCATTTGAAAAATCATGTCATTACTTGTAAATAATTACAATTTATAAAATATGAAATAATCAAACTTGTCTTTTTTATATTGATGTTGATCATCACCGTATTTGTTTGCATTACCATAGTTTGACACCCAATAGCCGATGTATTTTTCATGCTGGGGCGTCGTTAAACCTTCATTCATTCATTCATTCATTGTTATCTATATTTACAGCATATGTCTGGAACTTACCAACTAATCTCTGTGGAGAACAAACCAATGGCATTTATTTGACAAGTCAAGTTTAACCAGTTAGTGATAACCAAGATATCCCAACTTATGTCCATATTGTGTCATTTGATGCAGAGATTCAAAATACTTTGTCCATTATATAATTAAATTTGTTAATTTTTTTTACGATATAACGTCATCACACTGGTCAAGACATAGCAACAGGAGTTTGTTCATTTCTTGATGAATGTAAAAATTATGTTGCTATATGGGCAAGTTGTCATATCGAGCCTTATTGTTTGTAAACCAAATATAATTCAAAATAAAGTATGAACTTTAAGTGTTATTATTAGTAAGTATAATTCAAATTTAATTATAAGTATTGTTCATTATTTCTTTTACATTCATCTGGGTATGAAAAAAAAAAAAATCACCCACAAACTTATGTGAGAACGGCTTTGCCGATTCAGTTTGCGGATGATTTTTTTTGTATTCATACCCTGATGAACATAAAATAAATAACAGACAATCCTTAAGAAAATCTGTAATTTATTTTATTATAGCCTTAGCACAATAGAACTTTTATATGCACTATCCCTCAGATAGGACATATACCACAGCCTTTGATCAATCTAATTAAAATTAGCTCCACTATTACATGTTGATCTAACACCAGCCAGTTGGAGCTCATGTCCACCAATCAAAACTTTACTTGCAGAATCCTGCCAGTGATTTAAAAATAATTTTAAAACATTCTGAATTATCCTGAGGGTATATGACATGTATCGTGTGAATTACGAATGCCTTAAAACATGTTTTATTTTATAAAATAAATAATTTGTAATGTAAAACTGAAGACTGATTTAGTTAGGTTTTTTTTTATAAATAAATAAATAATTTTTAATGTAAAATTGAAGACCCCGTACGTATTGGTATGGTTCGCCCGTATTGGTATGCGGCCACTAAAATAGACTCGCCCGATATTTTTAGAATTTGTATGCTCCCAAATAACGTTATAAAAGGCGAAGTGTGATTGGTCAATATTTAAATATTATTTACAGACGAAATGTTACCTGGACATTGGGGACTACGCAGTGTTGTTACGTTTTAAATCACCGGCAGGATTCTGCAAGTAAGGTTTTGATTGGTGGACATGAGCTCCAACTGGCTGGTGTTAGATCCACATGTAATAGTGGAGCTAATTTTAATTAGATTGGCCTTTGATATACCAGTCATGGGGCACTGATTGGGACAGGAAAAAATTAGAGTCTGCCAAGGTGGTTCGATCCTAAAACCCAAGCAAGCACTCTACCATGGTGGAGAAAAGTAACCTTCTGCTGCTATACTGCTACATTATTTTTTCTCTCTCTTCTTTTTAAATGCACTTTACATAACACAATAGTACATACATGTATTACAGCCTTTGATGGACCAGTTTTGGGCACTGGTTTCAATGGCAGAAACTCCACCGACGGCAATCAATCCTGTGATCCATCAGACCTCTGGTGAGTGCTCTACCACCGAGTTACTTCCACACACACACACCATTTAGGAAAAGAGAAAATGTTTGGAAAGATAAAGGTTACTAAGACTAATAGTGTAAAACTGACAGCAGAAATAACAGTTGATGGACAGACAAATATTCCTCCTTTGTTAAAACTGGGAAGCTGTAAATCTTTCATAAAAAAGGGTAAGATGAAAAATTTCCATATTTATTTTTTTATTTTCTGACTTTCCATAGAATTCATAACATTTGGTGGAACAAAACCAGCTGGTATATAGTTGCTGTCCTTTTGTTTCAATATGGCTAAAAATTTAAATCTTTCTCCCATTTTGTCTTTGTCTGTCAACATCTTGTATCCAGAAATCAAGTCCTTCCAGTTCTCTGTGCTGGCTTTCTGTAGCAAGACCTGTACAAGAAAATTCAATTGTATTGACTGAATTTACATTTTGTGCTAAGAAATATCTTTGAAAGCTTTGTACATGTATATTAAAAAAAAACAAAAAAAACCCAACCAAACTAAGAGATACAAAAATAACTGCACAACTATAATCAAATTACATTGACCATATTTAAAGACATTAAAATACTGATTTTGTACTAAGAAATATCCTTTATACCCCCTTCAAAAAAAAAGAAACCTAAGACATATGAAAAGAATAGCACAATTATAACTTCTACAGGAAATAATACATTGTCTTTCTTGCTTGAAACCGGCCTCGGTGGCATTGTGGTTAGGCCAGTACAGGCTGGTAGGTACTGGGTTCGGATCCCAGTCGAGGCATGGGATTTTTAATCCAGATACCGACTCCGAGTGAGTGCTCCGCAAGGCTCAATGGGTAGGTGTAAACCACTTGCACTGTCCAGTGATCCATAACTGGTTCAACAAAGGCCATGGTTTGTGCTATCCTGTCTGTAGGAAGTGCAAATAAAAGATCCCTTGCTGCCTGTTGTAAAAAGAGTAGCCTGTGTGGCAACAGTGGATTTCCTCTAAAAAACAGTGTCCGAATGACCATATGTTTGACGTCCAATAGCCGACAGATAAAAAATCAATGTGCTCTAGTGGCGTCATTAAATAAAACAAACTTTACTTTTTCTTGCTTGAATCACCAGCTTATCACAAAGGAAGACAAGTGCAGGTAAATCCCAACAGGAACCAAAAACGGTTACAATAAAGTGTTGCAGACATTCACAATTATAATATAAGAAGAAGAATTTTCAAACTAATCAAGATATTATTTTTAATTAATTGTATTTTACAATTAAATGGAGTGTACTTGCACTACATTTACAACAATCAGCTTGGTTAAAACCAATGCTTTTTATTGACTTTTGCACATATGTGCTATGAAATGATATACTGAATCATATTTCACTACCTGCAATCTCACTCCAATTCCCATATTTTCTAAAAATGTCTGCTGAGTGATGGGTCCATAGGTTTTGACTGAAAATAAATATATATATATATAGACTACTACAGTTCTATATTACCCCCCCCCCCCCCCCACACACACACACACACACACACACACACCACCACCACAAATGAGTATCCTTTATTTAGATTAAAATTGTTAAAACTATTGGAACATGACAGCATGGCCAATCTGTCGATGACAGTTTAACAAGAATTCCACCCGATTCTTATAATTATTCTCTTTAAAGTAGATTTTATTACATACATGCTGGTAATGTCTGACGTCACAAAACTTGCATATATGACTATCAACAGTTGAAAACAAATTTTTGCATAGATCTTGTTTGTCTTTCACCCATCATGAATCCAATAGAATAAATTTGGGACTATTTCTTTTATCTACTCTGCACTCTTGACAAACTATAGAGATGATCTTTATTATGGAACTGGCATAATTTTCACAGGAACACTAGATACTTATTCAGAGAGTCTAGCATTTACGGTTCCATGTGATGTACAATTTACAAATTAAAAAGAACCAACCCAGATTTTCTGTCACTTTCTTGAGATAAGCAAAGTCAACATCTGCTGTGAGGTCGGCTGATCCAGGATCCTTTAACACATCATGTAACTGGTGCTTCTTGAAACCCTGCAACAGATGTTTTTAAGTATTCAGATTACATACTTTAGGATGAAGTAATTCTTGATATCGAGCTAGTCCAATTGGAACACCATTTTATATATATTTATTACCCATATGGGCTCAAATATACGGGGTAATATTTTTTCGATCTCTGCACAGTGTGATTGCTTCTACAGCCACTGATTGGCTGGCTTAAAAATGATGATGTTTGGTTGGTTGCTTGCCATGGCCGTAAACAAGAAATGGTATATTTTCATAAGCAGCGGCTTCAGTAGTATATAAAAATAACTATTTTCTAATGCAACTACAGTCTTATTATTTTGTCCTGTAAACATTTGACTGTAAAAAGAATGCTGTTATGCTATGACGTCACTTACATTACATCATGTAATGCACATAAGATTATATGACGTAATGGCTGATGTCTTTGTTGTAGACTGCAGAGAAATTTTTACATTAAAAACAGTTAAAATGGACAATGGGTAATAAAGAGAATAACCAACTCATTACGAATTATCCGTCCCTCGTGAATGAATGTCGTAAAACCCTCACCAAAGGCTCGGGTTTACGACGTTCATTCACTCGGGACAGATAATTCATAATTCCTCATAGCTTGTTAGTTATTCTCTAAATATATACTTGGTCCAGTAATCTGATGGACAATTATAGATGCTTACAAAAACTTTAAAGTCTTGATTGAGATCTTTAATGATGTCACATGCATGACATTAATTGTCTTGAGTCTACACTCTAAAATCTTTATAAGCACATGGCTTGATAACTACTAAGCCGTAAAATAAGAAAATAAAAGATCCCTAAAATGAGAAAAATTACAGAACACTCCTTACTAGAAATTTTATTACCAGATAATAAATATAAAACTTTTTCTTAAATAGTCACTTTTGACCTTATATTTTACTTGACTACCAGTTTACCATAAACAGGAAAATTGCATGAAAAAGAAATGTGTTATTAACACGTATGTGCATATTTCATAGCTTGAAGCAATGGATATTATGCCTAAGTTTTAAATGCTGCTTTACTAATAAGTATCAGGTAGTTACTCTAAATGTGTCTGTTTTCTCTCCATTGTGTCCATAATCAGCAATAAGAGCATATCCTCCATCTTGGTTGATTCTGCTGCTAAGTTCCTGGATGACTATACCAGATTCTGGACAGACTTCAATATGATCTCTGCTGTCATCAGGATCTACCTAGAAATTACAACAGTCTCTAGTATTTGAACATGGTGGTCAAACATAAATTTCTCATGATAAGTCAATCAACAAGAATTCTGTAGAATTAAATGTCAAACTGATTTAATATATAAAAAAATAAATAATAATTATATTTGGTTTAAATCAGAATCTAAATTAACAATTAATCTAGATGTATTTAGAAAAAATATATATATACTGGTATATAACATTTAAAAATTGATTGGTACATTCATATTTAATTTTACAATAATTGTGGAAAAGATTATCCATGTTCTGCTTTTTACAATTTAAATCCTATAAAAGATCAGTTCTACATTCCCTGACATACCTGCAAGAAAACTTTGAGTGCCGTCGTTGGACCATTTGACAGGACAAACCGGAGTTCTGATGTTGAAGAGTCATCACTATCAACAAGAACTTCACACCAGCCTCGATCTGTCTTCTAAACAACAAAATAATAATCAACCTTTATTAAAAGCTAATAATTCATATATGCATTTTAATCATACAGATGTAACTATAATTCAGAATATAAAATAAGCTTGAAAGCAACAAGAAAAATACACTGATAAAACAAATCTACCAATATCATTTTTTTTTTGGTTAGATTTTTACAAACAGATAAAACATTTCTAATACCAATGTCGAATAAACACACTTTTCCTATCTATCTCCCAACCCTAAACAAATGTAAACTGGCTAAGATTAGGCCTACATACATACTGATGAATATAACAGAAACACTGAGTTTAAATATGAACAAATTCAATGACTGCTCACCTGAAACTTGTGTATCGGCAGAGCATCAAGGAATTCATGAGCCACAAAACATGAAAGTCCTCTGGGCACATCACTAAGTGTTTTATACCAGTACACAGGATGGCCATACTTTGAAATACATTCTCTGTAATGTTTGTTGTTGTCATTCAGTTTGTCAGGTTTCACTGGCATCGACTTCACATCTTGGCCTGTCAGTTTGGCCTCTTGCATCGCACTAAGTGTCGGACTGACCTCCACCAGGTGGAGCGAAACACTGTCCTTGGCCTCTTTGAACTTGGAAAACACCTGTAACAATGAAAAAAAGATATATAAAATATACACAGACAAATCAAGTAGCATTTGTGTGGTAAACAACCCCCCCCCCAAAAAAAAAAAAAAAAAACAACCGTATTTCCAATTAAAGATGTGATACAAATTTTAATATTTCAGTAGAAAAGATAAATACAGCGAATTAATCACGACAAAAGAAACCTATGCGTTTACACACAACAAGAATATTATTAAATATAGATTAGCATTTAATTATTGTACAGGCATATGCATGTAGATTTAGAATTTATTTTATGTAAGTATTAAGAATAAACAGCATGAAATAAGATGTAATCAATGGGTTTGTTACAATGTAAAGTGAAACTTAAATCTAGTTGGATTAAAAACATTTTGATGCAGCAAAATGATAACAAAATACCCGGAGCATATCATCTGCTAATGTTCCTCTTCCTGGACCCAGTTCCACAATCTGTAACTTGTTAGTGTGGCCATCCTGCATCCACTCATTCAAACACCAGATACCTATCAACTAAACAAAGTGTTCTAGTTATAGGCTGTGATACCTCACAACAGCAGGGCTTGCTTCTTATTATGATGAAAAAATATACCTATATTGTTAGTGAATAGAGCAAATGTTCATGTATAGGTAGATGAGTGGGTGGTTAATTAAGTGAGTGAATGGGTAACTGAGTGAGTGGGTGGGTGGGTTGGTGGGTGTGACATAACAATGTATGTTGAATGAATATGTTGTTTAACTGATAGATGGTAGCATGGATGGACTGGTGAATAGATGGATAGATGAGTGGTTTAATGGGTTGGTATTTTAATGGATGGGCAGGTAGGTGGATTAATGAAAGGGAGAGATAGATGGATGGATGGATAGATGGATGAATGGATGAGTGAATGACCGACTGATGGGTGGTTTTAATGAATGGATGGATGGATGGGTGGATGCATGGATAGGTTGGTTAATGGGTGAGCACATTAATGAATGGATATATGGATGGGTCAAGGAATTAATTAATGGATGGATGGTTTAATGGGTTGGTAATTTAATGGATAAATGAAAGGATGGATGGATGGAAGGCTGGCTGGCTAGTAGCAGAAAATTTAATAATGGATAGAAGGATGGATTAATGGGCCAGTACACTAATGGATGGATAGATGGATAGGTTAAGGAATGAATTAATTAATGGATGGATGGGTTAATGAGTGGGTAGTTTAATGAATAATTAAATGGATGAATAGATAATTTTACTTGATAATGAATGAATAGTTATATGGATAAACACATTTTAATTAATCATGAACGGATTGGTGGATGGACATATGTTTGAATTGATGGAAGGAAGGCTGGTTGGTTGGTTGGATAGAATTTAGAAATGGATATTTAGATGAAATTAATTGATATATGGATGACTGGGTTGGTTAAGGAGTGGATTAAAGGATGAGTGGATGGATTACGTAACTGGTTAATAAATGGATTTTTGATGGATAGGTAATTTAATAGATGGATAGATAAGGAAAGAAGGAAGGAAATGTTTTATTTAACGACTCACTCAACACATTTTTATTTACGGTTATATGGCGTCGGACATATGGTTAAGGACCACACAGATATTGAGTGAGGAAACCCGCTGTTGCCACTTCATGGACTACTCTTTTCGATTAGCAGCAAGGGATCTTTTATATGCACCATCCCATAGACAGGATAGTACATACCACAGTCTTTGATATACCAGTTGTGATGCACTGGCTGGAGTAATAGCCCAATGCGCCCATTGACGGGGATAGATGCCAAACCGACAGTGCATCAAGTGAGCGCTGTACCACTGGGCTATGTCTCACCCCAGATGGATAGATAAATAATAACTAATAATGGATGGATGGAAAGATGTTGGGAAAGATGGACAGATATAATATGTAATATAATATATAACATAGATGTGTAATAATGGATGGAAAAATGGATGGATGGATGTCATGTGTATGGGTGGATAAACAGATGGATGAATGACAGTTAATGGGTGGATGATGCATGGATGGATGAATGCATACATGGATGGATGGATGAATGCATACATGGATGGATGGATAAATGGATGAATGTACGTAATGAGAGATGACAGGATAGGTGGATTTATTGAGAGATAGATAGAAAACTGAATGAGGAGAGAGTCGGTAAAATGGTTTGTCAAGTATGTTATATTACAGCTGGGAGGTATTTCATTGTGGAAAAAGATTTACAAGTTTGATATGAATAATTGTCAATAAAACATCTTGAACATCATCTGGATCATAAATTAATAAGAAGCAAATAATAAAATAATAAAACAATAACTACCTCACCAAACATCTGGCTGATTTCAGGAGATGTAATAAAATCTCCTTCACTACCAAATACATCTCGATTCATGTAATATCCCTGAAATAATGAAAATAAAACATCTTACCAATTAAATACTGCACTGGTAATTTTCATGGTTACTAGTCATTTCGTACCAAAGTCATTTCGTACCATCCATTTCGTACCATAGTTTATGGTATTTTCGTACCATAGCACTTTGTTTATTTCGTACCACAGTCATTTCGTACCATAGCCATTACGTACCTACTTTTTACCATCTTGTACCATAATGTTTGGTCATTTCGTACCATAGTGGTTTCGTACTTGGTATCATATTTTTGTCATGGTATGCCACTTCTTATTTGTATTGTTGACAAATAAACGCTGACGTGTAAACATACCTTGTAAAGTGAGCAAAGGTTTAAATGAACATGATGTATGTATATTGTCACTGATGATCATTTCATATTATACGAGACTCCCCCCCCCCCCCCATCTTATAATGATGAACGAAAACATTTGAAGATAAAAGTAATAAAAGTAATATATCATCATTTTCTTATTATTTGTTTCTTTCTTTCTTTCTTAAAGGTGGAGCTTCAATATAGCTGCATTAGCCTAATGTTTATTTTTAAATCAGTAATTCGACATTTTACTATCTATCAGTCAACTAAACTGCACAATAAATGATTGAGGTACGAAATGAGTTTGGTACGAAATGACCAAACAGACATGGTACGAAATAACAATGGTACAAAATGACCAAATAACTATGGTACGAAATGACTTGGGTACGAAATGGTAAAATTTGGTATGAAATGACTATGGTACGAATTGACTGGTTACCTTTGAAACCATAAAGTGCATTTGAAAACTGTCTAAAAATACAAAATGTATCCATTTAATGCATACTAAAATCAAATATTTAGTATTTAATATTAATAATTAGTAATAATACTGTAGAATCTCATTGGGTTGGACTTGGAAGGGTTGAATACACTGCAACACTCGAACCAAAAACAAAGTCCGGAGTTACACTTCACTTACACAATTTTGACTGAAAGGTTAGGTCAAACTACCCAATGGATTGAACACTTTCTAGAGCACTGACAGGATTCGAGCCAACGAGATTCAACTGTATATATATTTAAATTGTGGTGTATTTATTAATTAAATAAAATATGCTTGACCATGCTACAAAAGATTTTAAATGTAATAAGATTAACCATTAGTGGGTTTGTAAGAACTTCTCGCATGTATTCTGCAACTGTCACTGGTCCATTCAGTTTGATTCGAGTTTTCAAATGACGAAGTAAACTAATGTCTGGAGTTGTTGAAAACTGACGTGTATTTCTCCTGGAAACTTCATTACAAATACATGTATCTGCACCTGAAGTATAATAAAAAAAATATCTTTTAAAAGTCAGAACTAAATATGGTTTTCTTTGACTCATAATACATCTTGGTAATGGCTTTTTAAAAAACATTTGTTTAGAGTACCTTTACATGTAAATATTCAACATTGCAACAGTTACTGAATAATAATAATAATTTTAAAAAGCTCAAACTACTGGTACTTTAAAGAAGAAAAAGGCAGTACTAAAAATACATCATTTTGGATCAAGCCTAACATGTACACAAATGTTGTAATTTTAGTGGAATTAGGAGTTGGGAGTCGAAAACTAAAAAAAGAAGAAGCTAATTAAATATGCTAATTTGGCATACCCTAGTTTTTAAACACGATAAGGCATATTTTTTACTATTAGAGCTGTTTTTGATAACTGAAATCATATTTTACTTAGATTTTATTGTTTAAATTATCCATTTCCGTAAATTCGAAATGTTTTTGGTCATCCTGGTGTTTTTAATATCACAAAATACATTTCTCATATTTTTAAAAACGCATGTGCATCTGAGAAGTAACAGTTATGGAGCCGAGTTTTAGTCTATTTGTTTTTAGGGTATTTCACCATTTCAAGAAAGAAAGAAATGTTTTATTTAACGACGCTCTCAACACATTTTATTTACGGTTATATGGCGTCAGACATATGGTTATGGACCACACAGATTTTGAGAGGAAACCCGCTGTCGCCACTACATGGGCTACTCTTCCGATTAGCAGCAAGGGATCTTTTATTTGCGCTTCCCACAGGCAGAATAGCACAAACCATGGCCTTTGTTGAACCAGTTATGGATCATTGGTCGGTGCAAGTGGTTTACACCTACCTACTCAGGGTTTGGAGTCGGTATCTGGATTAAAAATCCCATGCCTTGACTGGGATCCGAACCCAGTACCTACCAGCCTGTAGACCGATGGCCTACCACGACGCCACCGAGGCCGGTTTCACCATTTCAAAGTCACAGACTATGTTTCACTCAATTGTAACTTTATCCAAATGAGTTACAGGTTTGTAGATTAACTAAACTTAGTGTTAGTTTTCACTGGTGGAAACCAAGGTCTGTCCCTTTAACATAAGTGTAGAACCTCCAATTATTATTTTTAATTTTTTTTGGGGGGTGGGGGGTGGGTGGGCTGTGCAGGCTGATTTTTTTGCCAAAATTAAACAAAGATACCACAAACCTGTACTTTGATTATTTTGGAATTCACTCATAGCATTACCTTTATGCTTCCGACTAGCACAGATGCTGCAAGAAGAAACCCCCCCCGACACCTTAGGCTATCCGAGACAACTTGTTTCAGATACGGGTAGGCCTACCAGGTTTCTTCATGCAGTGTTTGTGCTAGTCAGTAACATTGTTAGTTTACTGTCACGAGTATACTTAAAAACACATCAGAGGTCTGTGATGCCAAATATTTAAAAAAAAAAAAAAAAAAAAAAAAATGTGTTGTCAGAAACCGACAATGCATACGACTTTATTCTAAACGGTAGACTACCCGGCAAATGAGGGTTGAAAGTGTTTAAAACACTGGAAATCACTAAAAATGTATAAATTTTTGCATTACCAAGACATATTTTGGAATATTTACTTATTAAAATTCTTGATATATGCTTAAATTTGGCTATTGTCTGTTTTGTATGACGAAGCAAGGCCATCATACTCTGCGCTTATATCCAAATCCTCATGTCAAACCGACATAGGCATGATAGGGTCAAAAGGTATATCCCAGTCAAAAAGGGAATCCTATTTTTCAGCCTCGTTTTCAAACAAAGTCATAGTTTGCCACATAAACATCCGGTGTTTGTATTCCTACGCTTGTTTACGCACGCGAAGCCCGTTAACTTAAACTTAAATAAAATCAAAAAATTACTAAAGTTTTATAAAATAACAAGACACAATGTAATTGAACTAATATATATACACTTATTTTTCTTGTTTTCTTTTGTTTGTGCTTGATTAGTGCAAGTTATTATTTTTTGCAAATGTACTTCCGTTGGAAGTTGTTAGGTCCGGTTTCACGAACGTGGAAACTTCTAAATTATTGCACTTCACTTGTCAGTTCTGACAGATGGTGTGAATTAGTTTGACTGTATTTACGGAAATGACTCGATATACTTGGCATTGGATATTACTAGTAGTGACAATAACGTTTGAGACTGTCTTTATTCTTGGAGACAATTTTAGTAGCAAAATCAGAGATGAAAACAAGGGATGCTTTTGTAAGGTAGGCGACGGCTTTCAGATTTTTTGTCTGAAACTTGAGTTGTTGATTACATTTGCTATTTCATCATATTCTCATTAATTATTTGTAGTTATGACATAAAAAAATGATAATAAAAATCATAGCAGGTTATTTGTGTGAGTGATTTATAACACCATTTTGATATTGATACCAGATTTATAAGCAATACTGCCAATAGGCCTTCAGATTTCAATATAAATGGAGGATATGATTATTACGTAATGTTTTTATTTTTTATCAAATATGGTGGATCTCATCATTGGATTCCAGTGATAATGACCAACAGTGATCTGGAATATATAACATACATAAGCTGTGATTAAAACTTGTTATAAAGTATAGTGTTCTCGCTGAGTGAAAATTAAAGGGGAGCGGCTGAGCAACCCTGCCCCCAAACAAAAATAACCAACAAAAAAGCAAATCAAGAAATAGGCAGAGTTTCCGCTAGCCCAACACGTGGGGCTAGTGCTTTTTAAAAAGGGGCAAGTAACAAAGGTTTCCAGACGTTTCGTCACATACAATTCGTCCACCTGCCTCGGACAATTTGTCCACTCGATTACAACATTTAGACCAATAAATCTAAAATGTTATTTCTTAGCAATTGAAATGGTTAAAGGGATACACCCTAGTTTCAACCCGTGAAAATTAACACCAAGTTTAGTTAATATACAAACCTGAAACATGAGTCTGTGACTTTGAAATGGTGAAATACCCTCTAAAAATAGACTAAAACTGGAATCCATAACTGTTACTTCTCAGACGCATGTGCGTTTTTAAAACTATGAGAAATATATTTTATGATATTAAAAACACCAGGATGACCAAAAACACTTTGAATGTATGGAAATGGATAATCTAAACAATATAATCTAAGTAAAGTATGATTTCAGTTAAAAAAATCCAAAACAGCTCCCAGAGTCCCAACAGTAAAAAATATGTCTTACTATTTAAAAACTAGTGTATGTCCCTTTAATTATTTTTGTTTTGTGGTAAATTACTAGTATATGCAGAGTATGACAAATATTTTGAAAAGTCACTAGCCACAGGGCTAGTGGGTTTGTGAAAACCACTAGCCCACCAAGATAAAGCACTAGCCCAAATTCCTGATCAATTATAACTGGATTTTTATAAAAAAAATTGTAACATTACACATTTACGAGTATAACAGTAAAATAAAACAAACACTTAAATCATGTTGTAACTTTCAGTTTTTTGTCGTCTTGTACGTTTGTTTTTTTGTCAAGTGTGATCCATCGTCATTCGCGTTTTCGCGTTTGCCCTCCCCCAGGGGAAAAATAATTGAGCAAACTCATGGTTGATATCTAAACCCACTATCAAAATAATTAAATTTAAATGAGGGTACGACAGTGTGACACACGGTAATAGATGGTTCAGTGTATTCGGTAGTGGGTTATACATTTAGGGCCATACTATTTATGTCGCCAGGAACGGCGATGCCAATTGCTCAAATACTGGGCATTATCCCGTGTCAGACCGATATCAAAAGAATATAACGGCGACATCTAATCCGTTGTTAATTGATGAACAAAAAAGGTATCATCTTGTATCGGCAGCTGTGACACATTATCCAGACCGATACACAAATAGGTCAAGCAGAGTCATTGCATGTGCGTTACCATTAAAGTAAATTGTTTTCCTGATTGCCGATAACCACGTCAGAGAAGTGTAAAATTAGAAAACAACAGGTAAATAAAATAAACACTGAAATTCAAAGCATGACCGGGGTTTACTTGATTGAGTTAACCTGTCGTCGCAATTGGTGATTTCCAAGTTCTTAAGTGTGAGATTTCCAAGTTCATATGTGCGAGATTAACTACCACGTGACGTGTCCAACCAGTCAAAACAAGCATGTCATTAAACTTATTTTTTGTGCCAGAAACTTGACAGGGAAAAGTAAACAATGCATGCTGTAACTGTGGCGATGTAGAGATAGCATGTTACTGCAGTTTGCAGACCTAGTTCAAGTGGATTATCATTATATACTGATTGCGTTGTTGATATTATTCGATGACAAACGTCACAATCAAATTTATTAAACGAAATTTCAGCCGAGAGAAAAACAAAAAAACACAAAAAACTCACGATCGAGCGATAAGGATGGGGGTGGAAACCACTAGCCCTGCGGGCTAGTGGTTTTGCGGTTCTCACTAGCCCGAACTTAAAAAACACTAGCCACGGGCGTCGGGCTAGCGGATTTGTCGAACTCTGATATGAAAAAAACTAAATTTTAGTAGCACTATCAACTTGTCTGTCTGTGTCCATTATAGTACTTTATTAATATGTTGTTATTCAAATTGCTCATCAGTTACACCTATAATTCTGACATACTATTTAGAAAATAAATCTAGGAACTAAACTCTTGCTAAATTACCATTTCTACATTGCGATTGCTGTATTACCGTACACATTTCATTCACAGGCCCATATTTTTCCACACACTCGTACATGATTTTCATTGTTTCTACTAGGAAGTTTGCATTGGAAGATAATAATCAATGCGCAGCGGGTGAAAATTGCGTTATTTTTGTCAAAAATACCATATCCAGACCTTGCTTTATAAAGTGCGCTTATGTAAAAAACAGCGCACATTACACTCAACAAAAGGTGCACATTACACTCAACAAACGGCGCACGCAAAATAGATGGGTATATTTATTTCCACTATTTACAAAAATCAACAGTTTTCATAGCTCATTTAGCTGATAGGAAGGTCCTTTTATTAAAACAATAAAATTTAAAAACATGGCAGTGGCTTCCATGCAGTCGTTAAACTGGTATTTCTCTTTCTTGAACAAATTCGGGAAATACTGGTTTAACAGACAATTTTGTAGACGTACCAGTCAAAATCCAATCGGAGCTACACTGCCTATTTTATTTATTTTGGAGAGTGATTTTTCACTCGCCTTAGTAGCATATTGAGGTGTGCGATTTTCCACTCGCCTATAATTTTTAAAAACCAAGGACTGCATACCCTATTATAATTACAATATTATAACTATAATAGACTATGTCTATCAAATTGTCCACATCATACTTGGTAACCTCCCTTCTGCTGCAAAGCCACTGGCAATGTCAGAGATATTGGCATGGCAAAGCTGTTAGGTTAGGTTACAATCTGCACTTTTCTGGCAATTCTCAGTGTTGATATTCCACTAAAATAAAAAGTGTCCGTACATTTATTTAGTCCATGGATGAAATATATATGGTAAATAACCAATAATTATTTTTTTATAGTGGACGAATTGTTCAAGAACAATTTTTGGTTGTGGACGAATCGTCTTGAGTTCAACAGTGGACAAATTTTTAGTGGATGAATCATCTGCATCCCGTGACGAATGCAAAACCTGTAGCCTTGATGGGCTTGTGGCTTTAAAAAACAGAACAAAACATTGCTAGCTCACAATGTTTTTCCTCCACTGATGTACATTTGATAAATGTTATTCTGACATTGGTCATCGCATAATATCAACAAATCAATAAGTATATATTAATATTGAATTTTTACATCGTCATTTACAACAGACTATTTTCTTTTCACTTTCAAGTGTCATGGACAGGAAACAACCTTAATAAAACATGTTTTTGATTGCTTGTACAAGCTGTGTGGTAGTAAAATCTCGCAAATGTAAATAAGGTAAAAAAAACCCAGGTGGGAATCACCAGTCCCAATTAATTAATAGAAGTGAAATGAGACAATGGTTTAGGATCAAACGTGACAAAATAGGGTAGGTCATGCAGTTTTAAAAACCCCTAAATTAGTAATTTATTTTTGAAACTTTATTCACCTCTACAGGTTAAGATAAATTTTCATGAAATAATACTAATAATACTAAAATATTTTTTTGAGAAAATATAATACTCATGTACATAAAAAAAAACAGAGATAAAAAACCAGGTCATCACTTCTTTTTTTTAGGTACTACAGGGGTTTGGTTCCTGGAAACATTGTTTTTCAGCCTTATATAAAGTTTGTTGTAATTGATCAGAAATTTTGCCATCGGTGTACAGGCTGGTTGGTATTGGGTTCAGATCCCAGTTGAGGCATGGGGTTTTTAATCCAGATACCGACTCCAAACCCTGAGTGAGTGCTCTGCGAGGCTCAATGGATAGGTGTAAAACCACTTGCACTGACCAGTGATCCATAACTGGTTCAACAAAGGCCATGGTTTGTGCTATCCTGCCTGTGGGAAGCGCAAATAAAAGATTCCTTGCTGATATCATATCGGAAAAGGGTGCAAAGAGAGACTGTTGTCAACCATAGCTGAACCTGAGATATTGTCAGTCATATTCATGGGCCAATCAAAGTTTAAAGGGACACACCCTAGTTACGTTTATTTGTTAACCATTACGGCGTTGTTTTTCGCTATTAAACCCCATTTTTCACAAATAAAATTACACTTTACTTACATTTTATTATTTAGAATACACATTTCCATTCACCTGAAGTGCTTTTTGATAATCCTGATGTGTTGTCGAGAAAAAAACGTTAAGCAAGCGAGATCCAATCTATTTTTAGAGGGGATATTTCCATTTCAATGTCACAGACGTTGGTATATCACGTGACCGTTATCATTTTGGTTCGGTTTGTTTTCTCGTGCACGGTTTGCGCAATCAACATCCGATTTGTTGTTATTCATTTGTGAGATTTTTCTTCACAGTTCATGAACATTTTCAGTAACAGTAAAGTTCAGACAAGTAAGTGTCTCAATACAAAACATTACAAACCCTTAAAACCAATAATTTTGCTAAGTCTTACGATATCTGGAGAGGGGATACAACCAGGACAGAACAGTTGGAACATGTCCAGGAGAGGTGAAATGAACGCACCCCAAGTCTGTGAAATTTGTCGTGACGTAGGCATTGTTGTGCTTCGAGCGACATCTACTGGTGACATCAGAATACTAACTTTCAAAATTATTTCAAGCAATTGGGACATGGTATTTATCGATATAAAACCTGCTTTTTCACTCCATTTGATAAAAACATGATCTAAGTGTGTTACAGGTTTGTAGATTAACCAAATTATAATTTATTTTCGCTGGATGGAACTAGGGTGTGCGGCTTTAAGATATCTGAAAAATAATAAAGATTTTTTTAAAGTTATTCCCGAATGTAGGATCATATTCCTTTATTTCTAACTTCTTCAAATGAATCAATCGCATCAATATTTCTAGCTGATAAAAGTAGTTTAGTTTTTGTAAAGGTGATGTATATATTATTTGGCACACAAAATAAATGATTTTAATAATAAACACTACCACTTCCAATATTTTTATAAGCTGTGATATTCCTAACAAAATTAAAAGTTTCTAATATTTTATTAGCAATTGCTCAATAAACAAATGACAGTAAGTAAAAATCATCAGTTATGACCAATTAAATCTGAAGCGAGTCATTGGACATAAAATACAGAATGACCATTTTTATCGTGTTACAAATTTGGTGCCAAATAAGTGGGGGGTTTTAAAAATTTAAATGATAAAAATAAAATGTTTTCATTGCTCAAATAAAATTTAACTTTTATTGTGTGTATCAAACATGAATACTGGAATTAATGAATACTAAAATGGGTCACAATAGAGGCTGTTAAAAATACTGTTAAATACTGTTTATCATCAGTTGCATTTTTGTACAAATTGCTATTTAAATGTTTTTGTCTCAGTATCTGGTTTAGAGAGATTATTTTCTGTACTGATATCCTTTTTTTGAGCAAATTCCACTTTACAGAGGGTCCAGTTTTGAGGGGTTTCATAGTAGTATTAAGAGGATTACATATGAAGAAAAAATTATTGAATTTATATGTGTGTTGTTTTCAGTTGAAGGGTGAAATTGATGACTGTTCCTGTAAAGTTGAAACATTGGATTCGCTTAACAACAACAAGATTTTCCCTCGTTTAAACAGTCTTCTTTCGCGAAATTATTTCAGGTATTTCAAGGTGAGAATCTTAGTATATATCTATCATACACATTTTTCATCTACACATATTTGGTTTCAAGTAGTTTCCAGGATTTCATGATACACATGTATGTAAAAGGTGACTGCTACCACTATACCAGTGAGCACTAGTAATTTATGTGAATTTTAGTCATAAAGACTGTTAACAAATAGGTACATTAAAAAAAAAGGTTTTACATTTTAGCAATAGGTCAGTATGTAATACTAATACAAAGCAAAAGAAACAAAAACTCAAGATGGTAAACACAAAATCATGATTACATACGCTGTATAGTAATTTATTACATATTTATTTTTATCATCTTTATATATTTAGACAAGTTAAATTTTAAGATACATGTATTTAAGATACGTGTATGTATTTATGGTTTATAAAACTGACCCGAACTGAGAAGTGAAAATTTTCATAAACCATTTATGGGTTACTCAAAAACAAAATCAGGTAACCATTTATTTTTTACATAACCCGTCATGACCACAACATATCTGTTTAAAGGAGACCGGACACCAAAAGACATGTAGTGTGTAATGGATTAAGTTAGCGTCAAAGACCACATTACTCTAACGCCCGGCTCGCTGCGAGGCACCGGTCAGCTGCGCGTCTTTGGTTTGGGGTAAAAACAGAAGTGGGCGGGATTATGCATAGATCTGAATGAAAGCAAGGCAATACGTCATCGGTGAGAGTTACCAAGCAATACCAGTACACGTGTTGATTCTTTGGTTGTGCCTTTTAGTTGTCGTCTTTTTTCTTTTTTTTTACTCCAGGTTTATCGGAAATTTAATTTACAAGATAATTAGTGTTATTATATACTGTCGACGTAATTGTATGATGGTTAACTGCAACAGTAACAGCAATGCATCCCAAGAAACGGCCAACATCATGGTTTTGATTTTCAAAAACACAAACGTTTTTTTAAAACATGGACGCATTATTGTCATCGAACGGGCTTTACACCAACTTAATACAGCAGGTTATGGTATATTATTAATGTGAAAATTAAAACAAGTATGTACTTAAGATATACATTAAATAAAGGTATTGCAATTTGTTCACATACGAATATTTAAACTTCACATTTGTTTACCTATAATTACCAAATTAATTTTCACTGACAGCCCATAATGACTCCATACTAACGTCTCTTGATCTAGTTGGTTTGTTAACCTCATAACAAAACACCTTCAAAACGGGAATTATTACGTTAGTTAACAATGTTTATCGTCAGTTCAGTATATTGTCGTTAAAATTAAAATGGTAACACTTTGGCAGGAACAGCATATATACTCTGGCCAGAAGGAATGATGGTTAATTAGTTTAATTAGCACTGACGGACCGGGTATAAACTACATCAGATTTTGGTTACAATGGCAAAAATTAATGTGATAAATAAAGCTCATAAGTGGGGTGGGGGGGGGGGGGGGGGGGGTAGCATTCTCTCTCTCTCTCTCGGGCCTGTTGTATTTTATATTAATAAATGCAAAGACTACATAATAATATTGTCGATAAGACATATTAGTTGTAAAGTGATTGTCTGTATGTGGCAACAGTATAATATTTTCCAACATTTCTGTTTCTGTACCCGGCTGTGGACAGTTTCGGCAGACTGGCAACACATTTTCTTAATAATTAAAAATACACGGTTTAACCAAACACATTAAAACTTGGATGATAACTAGTTAAGAGAACAAAGAAAATTGTGCTAATTTTAGTTTTTTGTTAAATTATTATATCTTGCTTTGGTCAGTAGGGGACACTTTTTGCAAATTTGCGAAATCGGCCTATGGAATATCCACTGACGTGTCATATTTACATCTATGCTGAACAAGATTTATGATGAAATATTATTACATTTTGTGTGCTTTTCTTCCAATTAGGTTCATTTGCTTCAATTTACATTAAAAATGTCATAAAAAATTATATTTAAAAAAAATGCTTGTATGCTAGTCTATGACAGTGGCTTCCTCGTCTTCGTCGGCAGTTTATTCATCCAAATTTTCGTCTAAGACAACATTTCAAGGATTAGGGACAAAATCTCTGATAAGTGGTTCAAACTGATACGGTTTGATGCCATTAGCACAAGCTGGACACACTCGAATTGCTAAGTTCGTCCATGCTGCTTGGTAGTTTCTTCAGTTTTCCTCTCATCGATGACGTCACGGGTCTAGCTCATCAATTGTTGACAGTTTCCGGCAAACATCGGAGATCGGCGAAAAAATACCCCAACCAAGACTGGCACACTCAACTTGATCAATAAGGGGAGCGCGGTAGTTGCGTGTTGTGGTTGATGACGGCAAATAAATTCATTACACCGTATATATGGTTTGGTGTCCGGTCTCCTTTAAAGTGTACCTTTCTGTCAATAAAAAGAGAAAGTCAATATTTATCATCTTTATGTTCTTAAATGTTATTAATTGCAGGTTAATCTGAAAAAGGTGTGTCCATTTTGGAGTGATGATAGTCGATGTGCTCTGAAAGATTGTCATGTTTCCAATTGTCCTGAGGTTGGTATATAATATATAGAGGATTCGTCACAAGTGTTTTTTAATATGGAAAATATCAACCAAATTATGTTGCAGAGCCTCGACAGATACCAATTAGCTAGACTAGGTTGATATTTTACATATTAAAAAACATGAGTAGTGAATTCTATTTGTCCTATAACACTTCTAAAATAAGTAAATTACAGTTGCCTCCATCAGAAATCACGATTAGCACAAATTAGTTTGATGTCACACACTTTAACTAAATCTTATGAAAATGTTATGCTCAGGTATACAGGTCTTGTTGCCTTGTAAATAATCAATTTACAGCAACACATTATTAATATTAACTAATTAGAGAATTTGCATACCATTATTAACCGGGTTTATACACTAAATTATCACATTGGTTTATGGCATGGATATCATGAGTATCTTATATCATAAATATTTTTTTAATATACTCAAACCTGTGTTAAGCAGGCACACATATATGACAATTAAAAAAATAGTGATAACATTAACAAAGAGAATATTTGTTTTCAAATGAATTTGTATTTTATATTTCAGGATTCAGTTCCTCCAGCTTTAGTAAAAAATCAAAAGAAGCCAGAAAACAAGGTTTGTGCATTTCTGTTAATAATAATAATGTTTTTAATGCAACTGAAAAAGTATCTATTTCTTACACACCCATTCATTCGTTATTTTTAATAACACGTACTTGTTAACTCATAAAGACATGCAACTGGCTGCTCCTAGGTGATGACCAGGTCATCAATGCAATACCATTCAGTGAAAAATCGATAACTCCATGATATACAAGATAACCTGAAATTGACCTGTCTGTGACACTCAAGTTAACTATAAGTGCAAGGGCTGTAAATAGGTTTTCATTGGAAAAGACATATAAATTTATTTTAAAAAGTTTTTTTCTTCAGAATATGTAAAAAGAAAAAGACAACATTCGTGTCTGTTAGATACCATTTATCTTACAAGTCGTTGTTTAAAAACGTATCCAACTCACTTTCACTTGCTAGATACATTTAAAAAAAAATCATACAAGTTTAGATAAATGGTATCTAACAGCCACTCGTGTAGTATTCTCTATCTATATTATTACATGCATATGTGCATGCAAGAAAAGTTTCAAATATTTGTTAGTTTAGCACCTGAGAGTCATGGGAAGATTAGCATTTGCTAAATGTGTTACTCTCAATAAATAAAACAATTATTCTTATAATAATAATACTAATATGAAGCTGAAAACAATTAAGTAATATAAAACTAAAATATAGTCAGAACATTGACCTGTTATGTGTTTGGTGGAAGTTACTTTTCTGAAAATCAAAAGGAAAACATGTATTATTAAATGTTTTGATAAACCCCCCAAAAGTTCTATTTTGTTAATATTTGCTAATTTGAACAAGGTGTGACGACTTTACTCTTATTATTTTGTTTTTATATTAGTATTCTATCCATAAATCCTGTTATATCTCCTGTTGATCTTAACAGAAATATCCCAATGGGCCCACTGACGGGGATTGATCCCAAACCGACTGCGCGTACATGCAAGTGGTTTACTACTGGGCTACGTCCCACCCCATGAAGCACTAAATACTGGTCTGTTTAATGTATTAGTATGTGTTTTACCACTGGGCTGCGTCCCACCCCATGAAGCACTAAATACTGGTCTGTTTAATGTATTAGTATGTGTTTTACCACTGGGCTGCGTCCCACCCCATGAAGCACTAAATACTGGTCTGTTTAATGTATTAGTATGTGTTTTACCACTGGGCTGTGTCCCACCCCATGAAGCACTAAATACTGGTCTGTTTAATGTATTAGTATGTGTTTTACCACTGGGCTGCGTCCCACCCCATGAAGCACTAAATACTGGTATGTTTAATGTATTAGTATGTGTTTTACCACTGGGCTGCGTCCCACCCCATGAAGCACTAAATACTGGTCTGTTTAATGTATTAGTATGTGTTTTACCACTGGGCTGCGTCCCACCCCATGAAGCACTAAATACTGGTCTGTTTAATGTATTAGTATGTGTTTGGTTAATGTTCTAGTATGCGAAGAAATCTAATGAGGATGATTCCTGTGAAGAGGAAAGAGAACTGGGAGCTCTAGACAGAACTCTAAGGTTTGGAAATAACTTCTTCTTTTTTTTCTGATGAAAGTCCATTAGGCCAAACTTTACAAAATGTCTTTGTTGTAATCAGATACACCAATATTTTTATTATTTATTTTTTGGGGGAGAGGTAGGGGACACTGATGTTTTGTTTATTTTAAACATATTTTTTATTGAAATAAAAGGAAGAAATTATATCTGGAGAAAGGAATGAAATCTGCTGTATTAATGTGATACAAAATACACAAAAATGTAATATGATTTTAGTATTTTGATTAATATGTTTAAAAATTGCTTTAAGTAACAGGTAATGCATATGTTGTAAATATGAACCTGTATTTGACTGGAAATTGGCCCAAGTCTTTAAAGAAATTTAACAGGCTGGTAGGTACTGGGTTCGGATCCCAGTCGAGGCATGGGATTTTTAATTCAGATACCGACTCCAAACCCTGAGTGAGTGCTCCGCAAGGCTCAATGGGTAGGTGTAAACCACTTGCACCGACCAGTGATCCATAACTGGTTCAACAAAGGCCATGGTTTGTGCTATCCTGCCTGTGGGAAGCGCAAATAAAAGATCCCTTTCTGCTAATCGGAAGAGTAGCCCATGTAGTGGCGACAGCGGGTTTCCTCTTAAAATCTGTGTGGTCCTTAACCATATGTCTGATGCCATATAACCGTAAATTAAAAATGTGTTGAGTGCGTCGTTAAATAAAACATTTCTTTCTTTTTTAAAGAAATTTAAGAAATTAGGCCTTTAATTGGTAAATACACCCCTGTCCATCCAGTGCCGGATTTATAAGGGGGCAAATGCCCTGGGCCCTCCTGCCAGAGGGGCCTCCAGACCAAGGACTTCCTTTATAAAAAAAAAAGAAGTAATAATTATAAAATTAATTCGTTTTTTATTTATTTGTCATGTAATTTAATTTCAGTGTTGAGGGCCCCCCGAACCTGAAGTGCCCTGAGCCCCCCAAGGTCTAAATCTGGCCCTGCGTCCATCCCTCCTTTCCTTATCACAGTAAATAAAACGAAAATGCAGGTTTGCTAAAAAATAAATAAAAAAATCATTTAAAAGGTCAAACCTGTAGGAACACTGTACCAAACATTAAACACAAAATGTACTAACATGTTATTACCACCAGTGAAGTGAACAATGTTTCTAACAATGTGTAACATTGTTTTCAATTCCATGTGGTTCTTTGATTTATTGAGCCCAAGTTTGATCTGAAACCAATGTTTATTTCTGAAATCACCATGGGGCAAGCTTTGATCAATACTGTGAAGTTAGGTCACAACTAATGAATTAAAAAATATAATATTATTTAATAAATAAATAAATAATAATAAATTTAAAAACAAATCAGGGTCATACTAGTGGGTACCATCCAATGCCCCTCTCCCCCAATGCCCCTCTTTGTTTTTTGTATCAACACAGTATCAAAGTCATATTTCCACATGCTTTGTATTTGTAGAGGTGTCTTTAAAAATTGAACACACAGTTGGTATATGACACATGAAGTACATTTGGATTGTGAGTGGTGCCAGTAGCAGCCTGGGGTGTCTCGCACTTAATCTTGTCTAGATTGGTGGGTTCCAGCTTATTTGAGATATCCTCAAGCACATCCTGTCCATCCTGGCAAACAGTCTTCGGTAGAAAGACCTTGCATTTATTAATATTTGACAGATAAAGGGAGGTCACAGTCTGAATGATGAGGGAGGTCATTGCACAGAATGATTTGCTAGTCCACCATTATATTATTATTATTTTTTTTACTAATGGATTCTATGTAACACCCCTCCTGGTCAGAACCAATGGTGATTTGGAATACCTCAAGATTGCATCAGGTGAAATGTTTACTGGTATTATAATTTTGTTTACAGTGCTGAGAGCAAAGAAGCCTTCAAAAACTGGACAAAGTATGATGAATCACAAGACCTGTTTTGTGACTTAGATGGTGAGTGTTCGGATATAATAATGATACAAATAAAGAGTTGGTTATTATTATATGATGGATGTCAGCATCAGTGTTAATTTTACTCGTATGCGATTTGTTGTAGCTTCTTGAATTGTGTGTCTGGGAAGATGTTACGTCATGAGATTTGATGATGTTAAAGAAAGTTCATGTTTGTAAAAATATTTTGTGGAAAATGTATGTGCATACAAACATCAACTAAAAGAAAGCATGAATGACCACATCTGGACGATAATATATTTATGGGTTTTGACATGTTAACTTTATAAACCAATAAAAAACCCAAAAAAAAACAAATACCTGCAAGGTAAAAACATGGAACAGTTGAACGTTTATTTGATTTGATTGACTGAGAGCTTACTATTTGTTGTGAGAAATAGGACATGTTCTAATCGGTACGACTCCAACACGACTTGTCGTATACGACTAATGTTGTTATGATTTAGGTGTTATCACAGTACAATTTAGTCGCATGTGATAAGTCTATGCAACTAATCGCATACTGATAAATGCCCTTTTAACATTTGTGGCATGCCCTTGACAGTGCCCCCACCCTTTTTTTTTTATGTCATCACCTTGTTACCATTCTGACAGCAGCCTTTACAATTTATCAACTGGTTATCTAACTTCTTGTCACTTCATATCTACATGTGTATCTTGGGGCTATCCTAGATATGTCTCTGCTGTAGGCATAGCCTGCCCATTCCTTGTATTTAAACCACCAACAATGCATTATTGTTACTGGAATGTACTATAAATTTACTGCTTTGGGGCAAGGCAGATGTTTAGATAGATTATGATGAAGCTAGGTGGATGCAGTTTGAATGTATCTGTAGTAAAAATATTCAAGTATGTGTGTTATGGGGAGGTTTGGGGGTGGGGGGAGGGTCGAAAAAGCCCCTCAATTAAATGTTTTCTTTTTTTTCAACACACTGTCTCGACCCCACCCCCCATAAACTTTGCTTGCCAAAATTCCTGCTCATTCGCCTAATATATATATTTTAGAACAGCGTCTCATAAGCTAAGCCTACTACGGCTGTATGTCATATTTTTTACATGTAAATGTCTATTTACATACATGTAGTCGCCACTCCTGTCTACCAGCATAATGAGGGCACTTAATGATTTTAAGTCAGATATTTAAAACAGGTGACATTTGTAGCTGTAATAATTCACTTTTAATGTCTGTTTACGTTTCAGATGAATCCTCAGCGGACCTGTCCTATGTTGATTTGTTGCTGAATCCTGAGCGGTACACTGGATATAAGGGAGCATCCACTCGGCGCATTTGGCGTACTATTTATGAAGAGAATTGTTTCAAGTGAGGATGATTTGTTTTAGCTTATATGTCACTGCAATGAATAAATGTTAAATTATAAACAATATAAAGATGAAAAAATAGTTTTCTCTTAAATGGTACAGGTGTTCTCCGAAAAGTTATGTTTATTTATTTGTTTATTTGTACTTATAATCTCTTATACCATTAAGGCATGTTGTCACATATTTACAGCACCTAATTTCTCTAAATATGGATTATAAATAAAAATTACATTCATTTTGGATACCAAACATTGCTATTGTATCACCCAAAGTGTTATAATTGAACAATGGTGGAGGAAATTGCACATCAACAGCAGAAATTTTCATTTATGAATCTTGAAACTCTTCCATGAAAAGTGTATGAAAGATACTTGATCACATTGCATTTGTGTGATATTTTCACTATTTTGTGTCGACAGTGTCTAAAGTGAAATACCAAAATAAATCTGACTTAATATTCATTACCGAACTGAAGCAAGTAGCCAATTACACTGGCAGACAATTCCAGCAGACACGAGTGGTGACTACCTAATTACAAGATTAGTACACTTTTAGGGGCACTTTAAAAATGTAAGCATTCCTAAGCCGTAGTGAATACTAATATAATTATGTAATTACCCAAGTAGCTATAAAACATACTTGGCAGATTAATGAGTTTGCCATGGTGGATTAAAGGATGTGATAATCTTGTGAATTTAGGTAGTCAGCATACAGCTAGCCATATATTTCCCAATACAGTGACTAGTTACGATTGTCCTGTTTAAAATGTTTATACCACTACACTTAGTGTATAAACTTATTATCATTCGGTGCATGTTGAAAATGTTTCTTAATAACTTGTTTACATTGTTTTTGTTTCGGTTGGCTCCACTTCTCCAAGGTTGACCATGCTTTCTTGATACACAAGCTTGGTAAAACATTTTGACACTTAATATTTGGGGATTGTCCATCATGTGACTCAAAATATAATACATCAAACATCTGATTTCTGTCCATATCACCATTACTTTTTCTGATTTATGGACCATTATCATAATTCGATTATTTTTACTTAATGTCAGTAATAAGTAGGATATCAGGGCATGGGTGTACATAGGATTTTGAAGGGGGGGGGGGGGTTTCCAATACATAGGATTTTGAAAAGGGGGGTTCCAAAATAGATTGCAGAGATATTGGGCATATATTTCTATGTTGAGTAAATATAATGGTGTCAGATATATTAAATTATAAAAAAAGCGATTTCAGGGGGGGTTCAGTCGAACCCATCGAACCCCTGGGTCCACAGAAAATTTTGCCAAATGTTCTATCAAACTTCAAAAACTGCAGAAACCTGGTTATTTTCTAACAAAATAACAATTTTTTCATTAAATTATTTCGCCAATTCATAATACAATTTGCCAGCTGTTTTTAAAATTCGCAGTTGGCGAATTTGACCAGTGCCAGAGCTAGCTCTGAATATGGTGGTTATGTAGATGGTTGAATCAAATCAAATCAAAGGTTTATATTTTCAAGTAATAGGTTGTTGGGCCATTAAATAGGTCAGTAGTTTGTAACAGTATGCATTTGACACCCAGTAACAGCCAATCAGTTAATATACTATATTTATTGTTCCTCTATTAGATTCTTTATTTCTCAAATTATGTCTCTCTTTTTTTTACATAAGTAAGCAACTAACAAGTTGTAAATGTTTAAGATGTTTTTGTTGTATTTTAGGCCACAACCTACCTACGGATATGAACCGAAGTCTTTCCACTCAAGTAGGTTCTTTTTATATTTTCTATATTTCACATAAGTAATGTTACTTTATATGTACATTTATTGGAAGATTTTACAGCTATTTGCATGTTAGCATGCTTTAAGTCATTTTAATTTGTAACAAACTTTGTCATTTACATGACACCATTAAATGTTTTGAGAAAAAGTTATATTGTAAGTATTGAGACACATCCTAAATTGCATAATGTTAAAGGGATGCTCTGGCAAGGCTTCTGGACTGGTATCTATATTCAATGATATCTAATGCATATTATTTAATATCAACAAGTATATTGGTATATTTAAAATGGTACAAATGTGACGGTTATTATATATAACTGGTGCAGCCATTTTGTTCTATCCCAGTGAATTTGCCCTCTAATGAGCAGGTGGTTACGTAATACCTATCGTGTCATATCAGGTATTGGTCATAGAACTGAAGAAACAAACCCACCGGTCTGCTGATTTTTGCATCACAATGTTTTGTAATAATATCCATCCCAGTAAGCAGCAATAAGTATATATTAGTTTCCAATACAAAATAAACCACCATTGTCAAAGTTGCTAAAAAAAAAAAAAAACAAAAAAATACTGTCCATACATTAACCTGTAGTGTATTTTAGAAACCCTACCTACTGAAATGATAAAGTGACTGTTTACTTAGTAAATTGGTTGCCTGCAACTGTGATTCTTGATTGGCAGGTGGATCTTTGGTAGGTAATCAGACAGGAGCTGATTTCACTTACCTACCAAGCTTGAGTACCAGATGTACAAAACAGAAACAAAATGGCTGCTACTAGTTAGCATGAAATAATCATGTTTTTAAAAAAATTAATTCTAAAAATTAAATTATGTGTTTTTCATTTCTTAAACTGTTAGTATGTGTTGATGGTCTGAGTATGCATCTTTCCAACACATAAGTCTCATATTTGATCTGACTGCCCTAGTAATATGCAAATTGATATGGCAAAAATATATTGTGTTCATATCCCCCAAAAATAAATTGTAACACTTATTAGGTTTAACTGCTTGATTCATTCCTTCTTCTTCTTATTTTTTAAAATGTTTTTAAACCCTTGCTTTTATGATTTCTTTTATCCACATTAAGGCCATAAGTATATAAATTGGATTATTTAAGATTAGCTACTATAGTGTAAAATTCCTTATAATTTTATGTTACTTTGCAGCAAAATATCACGGTTAGTATGGTATTCATTAAATTTGAATGTGTCAGTAAAATTTGCATGTAAACTAACTGACTACTTGTGTGTACCAGTGTTAGATGTGTTTTTAGTAAATAAATATACAGTGAAATACCTCTAAATGGAAACCCATGTGATCAGGTAAAGAGTGATTTTAAAGGGGTATCCAGTTTAGAGAAGTTCCGTTCTATACTGAACCATGTATTTAAAAGAGATTGAAAAACATATAATTTTTATGTAATTCCAGTTTACAAGAGTGTTCAGTTTTGAGGGGTATCACTGTAGTTTAAAGTTTAGTCCAGAATACTTTAAAGTAACTGAATTATTGATTATTTACATGGTATTAAATGTTTTATTTTCCATTTTTCTACTGTAAATATTACTTAAACATCTGGCAATATTTGAAACTATTAAAAATACTAGTTTTTCCCCCAGAATCTCTTAATTACACCTACCGGTATGTCTTTATCTATAGCTCTTTAATTTGAGGTCTATATTTAAAAAACAAATTAATTATAATTTTTCATAACACCAACAAAATGTGACACAATAGTTTCAGAAAAATAAATTACTTGGGCTGCATCATTCATTGCATGCTTTTAAGCATGTTTTTGCGGTATAGCTTCCTGTAATAACCTTTTCCCATTGCTTGCAATAATTAATCCCATTTGCCATTATTCCTGTGTTTGCAGAGCCCCATATTGAAGGTAAAAGTTGAATTTGTCTCATGTTTTCATGTACTCTATTGCATGAGTGATACGAGTCTCATGTTTTCTTTCTGCTTTTATTTCTATCATTTTGCCTTTTGTATTTTTATAATATAACAGTGACACTTAATACTTAACACAAGGGTTATGACAAATTTTATGTTTTCTAAATATGGCATGATTTGGTTAGTGTTTATAATTAGTTAATTATATATACGCTCATGTTCTCATAAAGTAATTTGTATTTAAACTTAAAGAATTGATCAGTTTTGTTTTGTTTGGAGATAAAATAAATCATACAAATCATAAAAAGCCTGCATTTGTTATTTTCTTTGGTACAGTATTTACTTAGTCATTGAAAGTAAAGTTTGTTTTGCTTAACGACACCACAAGAGAACATTGATATATTAATCATCGGTTATTGAATTTCGAACATTTGCTAATTTTGACATACAGTCATAGAGAGGAAACCTGCTACATTTTTGCATTAGTTACTAAGTAGCAAGGGATCTTTTATATGCATCACCTTACAGACAGGATAGCAGACTGCCTTTGATATACCAGTCGTGGTGCAGTGGCTGGAACGAAAAATAGCCTAATGGGCCCACCGATGGGGATCAATCCCAGATCAACCACGCATCAAGTAAACACTTTACCACTGGGCTATGTCCCCCTCCCCCCCTACTTTTCCATTGAAGATTCATAGTTACCGTAATATCATTAGCCATGTACAGTTATTATACATTAGAAAAATAAATACAAATCTTGTCTCTTTTGGCATAATATTTAGATAGTGGCAGTAGTATTTCTTGTTTTAATTATTAATACAAAAATAATGATTTTTAAAATATTATTATGAATAATTTATAAAGTTTATTTATTATGTTAGTTATAATAGTTATGCTACTTGTGCATCATTAAACTTTCGCCAATGTGTTTATACCTTTGTTTATTTATGTGTTTCTTTGTTGAACATTCATTTGTTCATCTGTTATTACTATATTTACCAAGATTTACATCTTAGAGTATTGCACATATATATAATACTACAGTGAAACTCCTCTAAACTGGACATCCACAGGACCAAGTAAAAAGTCCAGTTTAACTTTTAGAGAGGTTGTGTTCTGAACTGATATTTAAAAAGGGAACGTGACAAATGTCCAGTTATGAGGGAATTTACAGAGGGTCCAGTTTTGTGGGGTTTCACAGTATATTCTATATTTGGCATATTATTCATTGTGCATTACAGACAAGTTACTCATATTATTGTGCACAAGAATATTATATCTACGCTGGAGGCACTAAAGTTTAACACCTAAGTATTTGTGTTACATTTTAAAGGCAAAATCTATCTTTAAAAATATTTGTTTTACTGCCACAATACAATGGAACAATAAACTACTAAAATTAACAAAATTAAATAATATTTTCAAACTCAAAATAATGAGTGCTTTCTTAGTGGCACCTCGTGTATTTACTGGCCTGCAAGATGGCATATAAGTCTGTGCAGCAACCATTAAAACGACCACTTCTGTCATTACTGTTCACAGAAACAACTAACAGGTAATGGATTTAGACTTAATTTAAGTTCTAGACAACGGACACATCCTATTATAGTTTGTTTCAGATTAATTTATATTATGCAAATAAGATAAATATAAATGGTGTTCCATGCTCCTTAGTTTGGATAACACAAAATGACAATATAAAAAAGCCAATGTCAAAATTAATTATCATTATTCAACAAATGTTGTCTGTTATTAACTGTATAACTGAGCACAAATAGTCTTTTCATTAACCATATAGAAGAATTATCATTATGAAACAGATAAGGCCATGCTTTGTATTCTAGGCAGCCATATAGTTGTGTTGTGTCACTCAGAGGGAAATATGCTTGGATGTTTATGTCAACAGATAATATAAAACATTTCCTTCATTTATAGATTCATAACTTACAATAAGGTATGCATTGCAATTTTTATGTAAACTTGTGTAAATTGATATACAACGTTGATCATTACAATGGTGACAGACAAATGTGTTAACATGTGATACAAAAACACATTGATCGAGGCTGGCAAAAGTGTGCCTTTAGTGCATTAATTCAGAGTTTTGTTCAGTCAAATTGGTATCTATCAGTTTTATACATATATATTCACAATCAAGATGTGTTGTTTTGACAATTGTTTTATTAATTAAATTAACGTTGCTTGTTTGTTTACAAACATACGGCCAACAATTGTTTTAAGATGTAATGTAATATACCGGTAATTAACATGTGCAGACTTATATGCTGTGCAGACTTATGTGACACAGGTGTATAGAGAGTGATAAAATGCTATTCTTGGAGTTCAACATAAAACCCATGTCATAAAATGTTATTACTGTAATATGTTTTCGTGAGTTATGTCACTTGGCATATTTGCTAAAAGTCTTCAAACAACTGCAGAGTACTTTTTTGCTGTTTTGTCACAAGTCTCTCCACATAATGTCTATTACATATATTCAGAGCATTTGTATGAGACATGGACTGTAAACAAGGTTTAAAGGAAATTATAACTTGTGTATCAGGGTGGAAACATTTTGTGATGATCTGTTCTATAGTCCTTCCCAGCAGTGAACATTGTTTTCTTACTATAATATGCATTACAATCTAATTATGTCTGACCCGATTGCTTGTTAAATTGTACACAAAAATAGTAGGTTTCTAATTTATTTTCAAAACACTTCAACTTTTCTTTTTCTGTCAAATGAAACTGAAATAGACTATAGGTATTTAATATATAATAAAACATATAGAGATTACAGCTTTAAGTCTTAACGACCAAACGTTTCACTCTGGTTAGGACTTCAAACATAATAATGAAATAAATCGACTTTAAACCAGTACCGGTAGATACATTTTAAAAACGTTTTTAGTTATAAACCTACTTAATTCATATTTTTGTCTTACTATTTTTACTACAGTAACAAAGAAAGCCAACGAATTAGAAATTTTGACATTGACATGAAAACTCATAAAATATTTTTTTAAATTAAAAAATATACTTTTGAAAATATGTATACGGTTTAACCCGTTATTAATTTTTAAAACCTATTAGTTACAGACGTGTATACCATTGTTGTTTCCTGAAGTATTGAATTATCTGTGCACTACTTATCTGTGCCTGTGCAGCGCTACTTAACTATGCTACATGAATGCTTAGCATCTCTTGTGATGTCCGACACCATATAACCATAAAATGTGTTGAATACGTTGTTAAATGAAACATTTCCTTTCCTCTTGTGATGTAATATTGTAAAATGATTGTTTAAATTATAACTCTTAATACATGTGTTACTATCATTTGTACACATTTTGTCTAGTAATTTATACTTTGTGAAACGTTTCTGACTAACACTGGTAGAGCCTTTTTAAGCTTAACCTCTAAAGTTACTTATTGGTATTAAAGACATTTTCATGCTTAGAATAGAAGTGTCTGTATATATTCAATGTGTTTCTGACAATTCTAATCTGTGTAGTAATTTAATTTTATGCCCTATTTTTTTTTCATGCCTTCAAAATTATTGAGAAGTAAAATTGAGTTTGGGCTACTTTAAATATTAGGATGACCAAAAACACATAGAATATATTGACACTGATATTTTAAACAAAAAAAAAAGTATTCAGAATGTGATTTTAATTGTTAAAAAGGTTTTATTACTCAGAAACATTACAAAGCCAGCAAACTCCATACAATCTTTTTGTTTAGTATAAATTGATGTTAATGACTTACATTTGAGTATAACAATATACAAGAAAGATCAAATGACTTATTATCTATGTATTTGAGTATTTAACAGACCTTCATGAACAGTTGTGCCTAATAGATATCAGTTTTATCGCATTATATTTTTCACTTGTAAAATCTTTATGAAAGTGGATTTACTATAACATAAGAACTTGTAGTATTTTGTGTCTCAGTCTTTTCAGATGTATGAAATGTTTAAAAGACACATATTTAAAAGTAACTATTATATGAACTGTATATTGATCATATATATTAAATATAATTTTAAATTTCACACCTAACATTAAATAAATACTTAGTAAAAGTATATATATATTACTTCATTAATATCCATCACATTTTAAGTATTATAAAAAAAATTCTCTCGTTTTTTATTCATTTATAATTGTTTTTTTCAGATATGTGTCTTGAAAAACGTGTATTTTACCGTATGGTCTCCGGTCTTCACACAAGCATCAACACCCACCTCTCGGCTAGATATTACACACCAGGTTAGCAAACACTAGATATCCATTGCTTTATGTGGTTTTGTATATTTGTAGAAATCTTGTTAATATTATTGTAGTTTAAAGTGTATATTTTATTTGTACCATGATTAAATTGGTTTCCCGTTGTCCAACATGTGCAATAAATGTGTATAACCACACACGTTTTAAACCCCATCTCTTACCGAGCCAAACTTCCTTATTGCATCATACAATGTCACTAGTGTTGCACTGGGAACTATTAGCTGTCAATTAAGACACTGAAAGTATGCAAGTAACCATGCAAGTAACCACATAAGTTTATGTGGTAACTTTAATAAGAACATTTAAAATAAGTAAATGTTAATGTTAATTAAATGTTTATGATAATTAGGAATATTTAACAGATTCTTCTCCCTTTTTTTTTCTGTTTCGACTTTAAATATTTAAAATTTGATTTTAACAAATATTACACTAATGAGATTAAAGATCTTAAGAATGTCAATATTGGTGTTAATCATCAAGTCAGTCTTGTATTTACGTCTTTCTGACACCCAGTAATCGATGTATTTTGTGCCTGGGTTCATCAAACATTCAATCATCCAATTACTTATTAACTCAGGATATCTCGATGTTGACAAATTGTTCCATGACATTATTTTCATAAAAAATATTGTGTTTATTTAAAAGTGCCATTATCTAGAACTATTTGTTTCGGACACTTCAGCAACAAGATAAGTTTCCATGTATTTAACCAAAATTAAAAATGGACAGTGGGTTTTTTTCCTTTGATCTATAGCAGAAGTGTAATGGTTACAAATCATGAAGTATGAATATAGTCTAGATATATTAACATTGCTACACAGTAAAAAATAACCCCCCAAAACCATGATGATGTAATGAACTAAAAGTTTTAACGTTAAATTAAAACACATTATAAAGTCATGAAAAAATATATATATATATATATCACAGGTAAGAGTGTTTTTGAGCTAATGAGACAGCAAAGGTCAATACAATGACATCTGCCTGTATGGTATTCACTGAAACATCTTTTATTGTTTTTAACAAACGAATAGATTAGGCACATGTTAAGACCTCTCTTGTTGGATATGGTAATCGCAGTTTGTGGTATATGAACATGATGCTAGGCTATTTAATACTAGAATATTCTACATATTTCATATTTGTAAAGAATATTTTAAAATTGTATTGACAGAGCAAATACATATTTACTTACCTGTATATTTCAGCAATAAATGGTTTTGGACAAGGTGTTTGGGGTCCAAATGTTAAAGAATTTAAAAGGCGTTTTGAACCAGAAACCACAAATGGCGAAGGTCCCCAGAGGCTGAAGAATCTATACTTTACTTACCTAGTAGAACTGAGAGCAATAGCTAAAGCAGCTCCATATCTGCTTCAGGTAACGTATTTGTCAACAATCTTAACATAAGCACACATTAATATTCATGAGCTTTAAAAACTAAAAGAAGCAAACCATATTATGTTCATTAATAATTGTGAATATTTTTTTTTTATTTACCATATTAGTTAGTAATTATATGTACATGTATTAGTAATTTGAAATGTTCAAGTTGGGAGATATATGTAATAAAAACAGTTAATTTTAAAATTGGTACACTTAACAATACTATGTTACAGACAATTGATAACAGTAGAGATGAATTGTGTATTTGAAATACCAGGAACTTATAAATATTTACAGTTAGACTTAACTTTTTAATGAAGTCAGTCCCAAGACATTAAAGATTTGAGTCTAGACATTAAATGTTTTATAAGCAAGGTGCCAGGTGTAAAGATGTATAACTTGTTGCTCGATTTTATTTTTATATAATAAATGTAATTATAATTTTGTAGGAAGAATTTTATACAGGAGATTCAGAAGAAGATGAAGATGTTAAAGAAGGAATTCATGAGCTTCTACATATTATCAAGTAAGTCGATATTGGTATATTTTTACAAACTAATATTTTGTTAAATAAATAAAAATAGATTAACCCTTAAGTAACATCATTAATTGTTTTTGAAAACTATCAAAGAACGGCACACAAAAAAACCACCAACAACCCCACGCTCAGTATTTATAAATGTACTTAAGTTAATGTATGATAGTTATCTACATATTTAAAGTACATACTAGATAAGTATCATACTTTGACTTTAATATGTTTATGAATACAGAGCCAGATTAACATAAACAAATAAATAAATAAATAAAAGTTTGTTTTGTTTAACGACACCACTAGAGCACATTGATTAATTTATCATCAGCTGTTGGATATCAAACATTTGGTAATTCTGACACATAGTCATCAGGAAACCTGCTACATTTTTCCTAATGCAGAAAGGGATCTTTTATATGCATGTTCCCACAGACAGAAAAGCACATACCACGCCCTTTGACCAGTTATGGTACAAATAAATAAATAATGCAGTTAGCTTACACTACACCAGTTTATGATAGGCAAGACATTCAATGCCACTAGATTCTTTTTCATATTTTGTCTTCTTTTCAGTTCCTTTTCAGATCACTTTGATGAGAGCCAGTTGTTCAAAGGAAATTCAAAAGAGGCTTTAAAGTTAAAGGTTTGTGGTTGCTATTTTTATAACAATAACCCATTTATTTTACAAAGAAAAATAAGACTTGACCTACAAATAGAGATTGTGACCCTAACACATATTATGCACTTAATCACATTTAAATACCATGAGATATTCACTTTTAAAAATATTACATTCACATCCATTTATTGTTAATAATACTTTTTCTGATTTGCAGGAAGAATTTCGAAATCATTTCAGGAATATTTCCCGTATCATGGACTGTGTTGGTTGTGACAAATGCAAGCTTTGGGGAAAATTACAGGTAGGAATAATAAGCAGAATAAATACTGATATAGAAACTTTGCAGTGTTCAAGACAACATGACATAATTAGTCATTTCATGTGGATATAAAATCTTTGGTTCTTACGGAAGTTTTTGCCTATTAATCTTAGCTAGGTGCTTACTTTATATACTTACTTTTTGTCTTACTTTATTTTACTGAAAGCATTTACCTTTGAAAACCTTGATGGAAATAGATGGCACTTTTATAATAATATATTAAAAATGGATTAGTGGTCTTGACAAGTGTTTTTCTTGCATGGGTATCATTCATTTATTTGTTTATTGATTCATTTATTCATTCATTCATTCTTTCATGTTCATATGGCACAGTCATAAAACTATGAAGCATCTTTTATATAGTATAATGCACACACCAGTTACAATTATGGTGTGTTATGTGTATTAGGTATTTAATATTTATGAACCTGGCATTGATGCAGTAAACTGTGTTATATTCATGCTGATATTGTTAATTTAAAAAACCCTATAAGTACCTGTGTTTTGACACACCTAAGAATTTCTGCTTACTTTGGCCACTGGTAGCTCTTAATATTTGTGTAACATTCATTCGTTCATATGTTCATTTATTCACTGACTCATTCATTCGTTTGTTCACTTATTCATTCATTACTTTCAGATTAATGGCATGGGCACTGCATTAAAAATCCTGTTTTCGGGTGATACTATTGGACCTCAGTCAACTGTTAATGCAAAGAGCAAGAAAACATTCCAGCTCACCAGAACAGAAATCGTGACACTCTTTAATGCTTTTGGAAGGTAAGCACTGTTTATCCTGTGGTGAGGCTTCAGAATGGTTGTCTGTTTGGAGACATTTGGGTTGGGTTCTTTGTGTGAAGGACCATGAGTGGTTTCCAATGGGTTGGGAGCACAATAGTGTTGACTGGATGTTTAAAAAAAAAAATTAAAACCCACTAAATATGTCATCTAATTTACATCAAACTAATTGTTTAGTATGATACATATTAGTAGAGATTTGGTATCGACCTAGCCAGATCAATACTAGTTGAGAATTTCCAAAGAATAATGGAAAAAAGAAGGTACATCAAAATATTCTCCAGATAGTTGGGAATTTGCAAAGAATAATCATGAAAGAAAATTGCATCAAAATATATATATTTGAAAATGATCAATGAATTTATTTAATTTTATTCATAGTAGGTCATACATGGTACTGATTTTTAAATGTGTTTTTCCCAGTATTTACTAGTTTTAATACCTTGTCATAAAAATTAAAAAAAGAAAATCTACAATTAAAAATATTATGGGTTGTATTCCATGTTGTTGAGATTACATTGTTAATTTTGCAGGTTGTCAAACAGTATCCACTTTTTGGAAGAATTCCGTGCAAAGTTAAAGTGAAAGAGATGAAAGTTATTGAAGAAATAGCCAATAATAGTGTGGATTTGGTCACAATGTTCAAAGGAAAAACTCCACAATATTGCACTTCTGTTGTGACAAGTGATTCACAATGTAATGCATTTGTGCAGTATTTCAGAATCTTCATAAATAATCAAAACTTTTATTCTAGCAATGCTCACAAATTTTGTCTGAAAAATGTCTCTGACTTTAAAGGGACTGCCTTACGTGACTGTCATAGGTGACTGCCATATATGAGCATATTTATTAAATGTCTTTTTTTTGATTGGAGCAATGTTTGTTTTGGATAGAGCAACGATGATGAATGGTAATATTGTATGTAGGCATTATACAAAAAAAAGAAAAGAAAGAAACAATCTTAAATTGCACTGGCACATTTTTATTCTTAATCATCTAACTTTAAAAACCAAGAAATTAGATTAAACACCTAAAGGAATTGGGAATTCATAACAAATGTGTAGGTGTTTATTAGCCCCGGATAGATATACACACTGGCTATGTTTTTGAAACATAAAGGTCAGAAGCTTGTTAACCACCATTTTGTTGTTGATCATCGAAATGAATATGTCAAATACACAAGCATGAAGAATACTACATGAGTGGCCATTAGATACCAGTTATCTTATAAATTGTTGCAAAGCTTATTTAATGAGTGATACTTTATGTCTCACCTGTACGCAGTAAAAAGGCGAGATATAGGTAGTACTTATCTGCTGGCAGTGGCCTCGGCAATGACAGCTGTGTCAACTTTTGTGTTTAACTCAGTGTTAAACATTCATGTTTAGCTCCATTTCTCACAAACTACAAGTGCTTGATCAATGAAACTTGGTTTATAGTTACATCTATGAGTATGAATGTTCATCTCAGTGTATTAAAAAAAGAAAAGATTTTTTTTTTTTTTTGCTTTTTTTTTTTAAACATGCATTGTGATGATCGTCTATAGATGCAACAATCAGCGACACTAAATAAGTTTGACAGGTGAATCATTTAATTCTGCAGTAAATGGGACCAAAAGGACACAGGTACAGGATTCTGTTTCTTAAATATTCTCACAAACCAGTTTTAATTATGTCTTTTTAGCTAAAATTAATTACATTGTTTGTAATTAAGTTATTGTTAGAAATCTGTACTTGTAGGGCTGAACTTATGAAGGCTGGTCATCTTTAAACACAGGTGTTAAAGCATAGTAAATGTTTGTAGTTATAAATACATGTGTAAGTCTATAACAGGCTTTGTAAATTCGGCTAATAGTGTTTAATTTCAGTGAATGGTTTTGGATTTAATGTGTAAATACAAATTGTCACATGGTGTACTCTCAAATAGGTTTAACTGTTAATAAAAAAAATTATTATTGTATTTTTTGTGTGCAACTGGCAAAATCTTGGCTGTAATGAAAACTGCAGTGAAAAAATAATTTGTGGAAACAATATTAACAGAAAATCATTTGGGTGATTTATGACTTTTTTATGTGTATTTTTCAAATTAAATTACAATGTGGCAGCTAGTCTAAAATAACATTAATACAAAAGAAAGCAAAATATTGCAGAGGATTTTGCCCTTTTTATGATCTTGTTAAAGTGTTTAGGAGCTTGAATTTTGGTGTTACATCATGTTAAAGTGTTTTGTTTACACTTAATATGTTTAACAAATTCTAGCAAAGCTAGAATGTGTATATGTTTTATGTTATATGATCTCGTATATCAAATAGTGATATAACTAGTTTTTGGTCATTTGTTAAACCATATCTTCGGTTTCACTTCCATTTCAGAATTTAAGTTACCATAAACATGAACATTAGATACTTCTTACCACAGTTACATACATCATGTACTATTTTGATTCCTGTTTGAACTCCATTAATTTGATCATCAGACCAGCTTTTTGGGGCTCCATAGTTACATAATTAAATCCACATGACAAAATGTTTTTTTTTTTGTACTTCTTTAGGAGGAATTAACACTGAAATTTTCTAACCATTCATGTATAAATGCAATTTTAAAAAATTGTAATTTTTTCTCCATAATACATTCCTGCTACCGGTTTCATATCATTTTCATCAGTGTAGTTTGTAGATATCAGTGTTTCCCAATGTATACAATTTTGTTAACACACATACTTCTAAATGTTAATAAATGCACATGGTCTTTTTTGTTGGTGGTACTTAAATTTCTTTTTAGTCATCGATATTAATGTTGTTATGCTTTGTGCAATACACACAGAAATGTTTTTCACTGATTTATGTAATAAGGTTATGGTCGTAGATATTTGATAACTTGAAAAGTATCTTTATGTATATAATTACTTAACACTTGTGGAGTATGTTTATCTTTCTCCAAGGCATTATGCTAAGGAACATTGGACAGGTAGTCTCGTGTGAATTAGAATATAGGACGTTTTGTAATGGTTTTAAGTTTAATGTTTGACGTTTTATTTATTTTTGTTCACTGTTGTGTTTTTTAATTTCACTACTGTAATAATTCTACTAATCTTGAATATGAAAAAAAAAAATTCAACTATGCTTAATGCTTATAGAATAAATTCTGGATATTTTCAAATTTTAAAAATCATTTTATTTGTTTCTTTTTTCCTTCAGAACATAATTTCCAGATCCATCTTTATAAAAGGTCTTTTTAGTCTGTTGTTTTTAGTTCTCCTTGACAACTATGCTGTAACCTACTGTAGTCTGACAGTCAGTAAAACTTATTTTAAAACCCCCGTTTTATTATGAATTGTAATTTGGTATAAAAATATATGTATATTTAGGTAATACTGTAGATCATGAAAGTTTTGTGAACAGCAAAGAATTGCTAAAATGCTGAATGAATAATGATTGCAGTGCTTTATTTTCCCAATAATATGAAGAAAAAAACCCACATTGTATTACCGGTATTCAATCATTCAGTAAACGGAAACCTACACAAAAAACAATTTGGATTTACTGTAAATTATCGCTATTAATCAATCACCCATTTTACTCGTGTTTACATCCACTGAAGGTTCAAGCACGACTGTCTTGGGCACATTCTCCAAGATTCCCTGGTGTCTGCATCAAGAAATAGAGTTATTACAAATGTGTATATGCCAATATTATCTTCATAAAAATGCTGATGCAACAATTTTTTTTGGAAATATCGATATTGATGAAGTGGAAGTGATTGATTTAAAAAAATTATTTTTTTAGTAATGCATCTTTAATTCCCAGCACAAAAACTTTCATATTCTCAAATAATAGTTACCATATCTGGACCTTTGCCGTATTAAAAAAAACCTAATTAAAATCAGAGAGCAAACAAAGATCAAAGGTTAAGTTGAGACATAGCATCACAGCAGTTTAGATCAAATACTATGTCTTATTTTAAGAGTATTTTAATGAAAAATGACGTGTTTATACATGTAGAAATGATGATTAATTCATAATAGGTAAATTTAAATATATCATTCCTTACATTTGAAATAGAAAAACAAAGCCAACTGACTGACCACCATGACTGGCATGTCTATATTCACTGATGTACTGAAACAAAAAACCAACTTGAGATGAACTAGCCTAAATGTGAACATTGGCAAGTGATAACTGATGGTAGCATCTGGGCAACACATACATTGTGCTTTACCAATTAGGTTACTTGAAAATACAGTATGTTATGGTATGGATCGTGGTAATAGTCCATTTGCTTTTTTGTTCCAGTATAATTCAGATATGCCACTGTGTTCGAAATTAACGGTATCACGATATCCCAGAATTTAATTTTGGATACCAGACTTCAAGAACCCAGTATCCCACCGGGATGTCATATAATGTTTTTGGGGTTTTTTTTTTTTAAATCCTGCATTTTTAGTTTTCACTAAAACAATGAAAGTCGTTATGTACTGATAAGTTAAGTAAAAGTATTTTCGAGCTTGTCTAATGCTATGCCATAACAATACCCCCCCTCCCCCAAATTGTACCCAGTCTAATGCTACACTGGAGCAAGAGCGGCGTAGCAATAGACTGGGAACCGCCGAGTTGCTATTGTTTTTGTTGGATGTTTTCTCACTTCAATAGACTGGGAATGAGAACATTGTCGTCCAAGTTTGTTATGATGTTATTTATGAATTTCATTTAAATGGGATACTAAATTCTCAGGTGGGATACCAGATTTGGAAATGTTAGTATCCAACTGGGATACTGGCCAAATTTTTTAATCTCGAACACTGTATGCCCATGACGAGAATGTAGACAAACTAAACCACTGGGTTTCAATATTGTCAATGTTCTACTGTTTGCTTATGATAATCATGCTTTGCAATCTGTGTAATTTATTACTTGCTTTTTGATTTTATTTGTTTTTGTTGTTGTACAATCTGAAACTTGCATTTTGACCATCTTTTCACTGATATTTCAGATTCTCTAATATCTGCTTGTTTTCATGGTTTTGTTTCACAGTAGTTTTAGTATAGTCTAATTAGATCAATGTTAGTATATTCATGAAATGTATGAATATTAATTTTGAATGCCATTCTAATGAGTTGTGTATTGTTACATTGCCTTCCTGTGATAATTCTTATGATTGTTGCACTGTAATTATTGTACTGAACTACTGCAACAGTACAAAAGTGTAACTACATGTTATGTGGTTGCCATACATCATTATCTATCATTAACAACAGCTTCTTTACACATGAAATTTGTTTAGATAAGTTTTCCCGGTTTAATAAGGTAGAATTTCTTAAAATGATCGTTAGCTGTTACCAAAGATATCTTATTTATCTCAAGTAATAATCATTTTAGAAATTTGAATTTTAGTCAATAATTATTGGATGGTATTATTTTATATGAGGACTATTTCATATAAGGGATCTCCTTTTTGTTCATTCCAGAACACTTTCATTGTTTATTGCAATTAATAAAAAAATATCTGAAGATTGTAGAGACCAAAGCTGTATGTATGTGAATATATATATATATATATATATATATATATATATATATATATATATATATATATATATATATATATATATATACACTGGGCCTAGGAATAATGACTAAATTACACATTGTTTTAGTTTTAAATGTATTTGCAATAAACAAGTGTTTTGGACGGTACAAAACAAGATCCTTCTATGAAATAGCTCATCTTTGTCATAGCTAGACAAGTTATGCCTGCTAAGAATGTTAGATCAGTGCTGAAGATGAGAAACCCTGCTAGTAAGGCAGGATATTTAGTTTTCAAAAACTTGAGCTCAGGGATGCCATTTTGAGGGTTTAAAAGCAAATTATATAGGTAGTGAAACTTGTCTAAACTGGACCCTGAACAAACTGAAATCATGTGAAAACTGTCCAATTTCATGGTCCCGAATGTTCTAAATTCTAAAATGCGACCCTCTAAACACCGGTCCTGTCTAAATATTAGGTCTAATATTAGGTCCCCGGCATGATACAGTTTAGACAGGACTGTTTCACTGTAGTTGGAACATTTTTTAAAGAAAGATTATGTGCAAAGAATTGCATATTTTTCTCATCAGTGGTTGATCCACTAATGTATACTGGTTACTGGTAGCAAATATTGCGAAATTAAACTACTGTAACCAATATTTAAGATTACAACCATACATTTATTATTAATGACAAAATAAAACTTGTGTTTTGTATTGCTTTGTTTAGAACTTAAAACAGTTTAACATTAAATGCAATAAAAGGGTGAAAATAAATTGAAACAAATTTAAAAGCAGTTTTTTCCATATCCATATGATAGCACCAGGCCATCCTTGAACACTGAGAAGCTTTGTAAGATTCTGATTTTGTGTTCTGTAAATTAAGGCTCAAGTATTTGATGTTGAGACAGGTTGTCAAGCAATTGCTTTCCCTGTATAAAATGTATTGGTTAGATGAAAATTTGGTTCAGCAGTTGAGAAAACATGTTTGAATTTTTTTTTTTTTATTACTTTCACAGGGTTTTTTTTAGTAACAGTAGACAAAATGCTTGGTGAAAAGTAAAACTAATTGGAGTCAAAGTGATAATATCACATTCTAATTAGGACATTCTGGTTTTAAGAATATCAACATGGGTATCAGATTTTATCTACATTAGTGTATGGGTCGAGAATGGGAAGGTGGGGGGGGGGGGGGGGTTAGAGGAAATGAAAAACAATTTAAATGTACTGTAAGGTGTATTTTGCTATTTAAAAATGTTTTTAATATATATTGAGGAAGCTATATTTGTGCTACAAAAATAGTACATTCCAGTTTTAATGAATATGTAATTTAATTGTATGATTGTGTATTTAGTACCTTAATTCATTCTGTCTTTCGCTCTTTGTTTTCTCTCCTTCCCTCTCGCGCTCTCTCTCTTTCATTGTGTGTGTAAGTGCATGCTTGCCTTCCTTTTAGTCTTGTTATACCTAGAACATTGCTTAACTTATTCCAATCCTGTTTTTGTACAGTAGTTTATTGCTGTCTCCTCTAATTGTCAATAAGATTAAGTAAAATACATTCTTGATGTATATAGTGCTGAAATTTAAATTATTAATTGTTAATAAAACCCATTTGTGAATTGTTTAATACATTAGCAATTGTTTTATTTTTTATGCCATTTTCATTGCTATTTTCAAAATGTATTGTGAGTTTGATGGAAATAATCAAGGTTTTATTGTAGTCAAAATAAAAATCACATTTGTTAATTTACATTTGTATTCCACACACAATGATTTCAAAGCAAAATACTTATTGAAGTTTCCACAATAGTAACAAAGATCAAGGTCCTGACGGTTGTAATACATTTCATTTCAATTTATATCCAATTACGGTTCAAGCACACTGTTCTGGGCTCACACCTCAGCTATCTGGGGTGTCTGTCCAAGACAGAGGGATAGCGGTTAGTTGTAAGAGAGAAGTCAGTGGCCTTACTCTGGGTGGAAGCCGGTACCAGGGTGCGAACCCAGTACCTACCAGCCTTATGTTTGATGGCTTAACCACTACATCACCGAGGCCTGTTAAAGCAGTCTTCATGGCACACAATAACGTTTATTTGAGGTTCTCTAAAGGAATAAGATTGCATAAAATTTCATTTCATGATCTGTTGCTTGGCAAGTTTGTTCAGATTGATTTTCATTAATTCAAACAAGAAATTGATGGGGGAAAAAAAGGTTATAAAAAAATAAAATAAAAATAAGCATGTAAAATATACTGGTAGGTTGTTTCAGGTAGTCAAGTATGTATGTGACTGGATTGGGACTTGTATTTCAAAATGTGCATATATATCTAAAATACAGCACTTGTTTTTTCCACAAAATATCGCAACTACTGCTTCTGAATTTGTAGTCGTTGTATTGAGTACTTATCTATTTATCTTGTTGTTTTTGTTGTTTACATGTTTAAGAAAATAAAGCCATTTTCTTGAATGGTTATTTTTATGTTTTGCTGAAATATTTATTAACTAGAAATAAATCCTTAAAACTGTTATCTCATGAATTCACAGACATGTGACATAAAATCATTGTATTAGTTTACCCAACATTAAAAATGGTTTGTAAAAAGTCATTATGCATAGTAACATTTGTCATATATATAATCCAAGACAAATGTGGGTTTGAAACAAAATCTAGATATATTGTTGGTCAGGTATCGAGATTGGTGTTAGGGTTAGAGGTTGCACAACAATTTAAAACGGCAACCCCCATTTAGAATACATGTAAAGTATCAGCTAAAATCATATTGTAAATTTTGGACAGAGAATATGAAACATTTTGGCCAAATAGTGTGAAAACCAGAAACACTGTACTGATGATTAAAAATCTGGAATTCTGGATAAATGTGGAAAACTCTCATCTCTGCATAATTAAAACACAATGTATGTCACAGGATTCAAACCTACAGCTTCAGTTTTCATGGCAACTGACAGACTGCAACATTAACCTTGCAATATCGGTAACATCCACAAAAATGAATGCAAAAGTAATCATAGTGAAGACTAGTACTGTCAAACCATTGGGCAAAAGACAATAATATATAGAGATTATTATACAAGCTTGTGTGTCGTACTGATTTTACGAAACGAGTGTCAGGATTTTTGTATTGCCCGAGCGAGAGCAAGGATAATACATGAATCCTGACACTCGTTTCGTAAAATCAGTTCGACTCGCACGCGAGTGTATTAATTTCTTTATTATTCATATTCTTATTGTTGTTTTCTTTATGAATAACAAGACACAACTCAAAATGTTTCAGCCACAACTAGAAGGAGACAACGAAATGACATATTTCAAATGCACATTCTGAGCTAGGACTCTAGAAGCAACGTCATGTTATAATGTCGCTTCCCAAAACTACGTCATTACACTTATTATTACACGTGTGCTTCGTATGATTATTATTATCTCGGTGTAGTTGAACAATATGGATAATAAAGTGCACTTTATTTCAAAGAGGCTTGAACATACCAATACTCGATCAATTCACATGTAAAAAAAAGAAGATTTCTACTTCTCAAATCAGTCCCTCTTAATGAAATGTTATTGAAGCCATTCTACCAATGAGTTCTCCTAGAACTGAAGAAGGCTACATGAAGTACTAGACAGTGTATTCTGTACATCTCTGCATGGAAAATATTCTTGAAATTGCAGCCTTAAAGGTAGGGTCAACTCAAACAAGAGCCTTATGTGTTGGAAAGATGCATACCCAGACCACCAACACATACTGACACTTTAGCAAATGAAAAACGCATAATTTTAGAGTTAATAAAAAAACATGATTATTCCTGCTAACTGGGGGTAGCCATTTTGTTTCATTTTTGTGACGTCCGGTGGGATAGCTTGGGGCAAAGTGATGTCAGCTCCTGACCATCTCCTGTATGTACAATGTAAACAAAAGCAGTAATTTTTGACAAGGTGCTTCTTTTTATCAACCCTACTTGTAAAACAGCATAAATGACGTAATAATATAATAAACTATTTAACTAAATATATTTCAAGTTGCATTAACAGAACACAATGGGGTTATAGTATTTTTCTCTGTTAAATAATCCAAAGGAAAAATGTACACTATTGGGCCTATTGATATGCTATGTTGGAGCAAAAACGACAACCCACAATACCCAAGTGATACTTTTCTTTTCTTTGGGACTACGTAATTGGTCTACTTAATCAATAGTTTTACAGAACTATTTACAGTAATAAACCATGTCCATTACCATTTTATGGGTGACAGGTAATATTCCACAATACCGGTATGTATGTTTGTGTTTAGACAGCGGCAGTTAATTGGCTCGTCTGGTTATCAATCAAATACACACCTGCCAATCAGGAATCACAGGTAGAAGCAACTAACAGCATAGACCAATTAACTAAGAAAACACTCCGTGTAGCATTTCAGTGCGTAGGTTAATGCATGGACAAAACATTCTTAATTATTTCAACTTGTGTAGCCACTTTGACAATGGTATTTTATTTTGTATTGAAAAATAATATATATATAGTGCTGGATATACTTATCGCTGGCTTACTGAGATGTGTAATATTACAGAACATTGCTATGTATGACTATTTATCATCCTGCAAAAACCAGGTAGATTGTGTTTCTCTAGTTCTAAGGCTCATTCCTGACATTACGTGTTAAGTATTACTGGTATGTAACCACCAGCTCACCAGAGGGCGTACTCACTGAGATGGTACAAAATGGCTGCGCCCGTTGTATATAATAGCCGTCACATTTAACCGTTTTATTAATTAACTATACGATTATACTTGTTGATATTAAGCAATAATGTGCATTATATATCGTTGAATATGCATACCAGGCCAAATGCCTTAATTGTTCCTTTAAAGCAACCTAAGCTAGTTGAAGTAGCCATTACATTGGCATTTTAATAGTTGCCAACCAGGAATACATGGTATATGGTATACAGATATGGACGTAGCCCAATGGTAAAGTGCTTGCTTGATGTGCCGTTGGCCTGGGATCAATCTCCATCGGTAGGCCCCTTGGGCTATTTCTCATTCCAACTAATGCACCACAACTGGTATATCAAAAGCTGCGGTATGTAGTATCCTGTCTATAAGATTGTGCATATAAAAGATCCCTTGCTACTAATAGAAAAATGTAGCAATTTCCACTGTAAGACACTGTCAAAATTACCAAATGTTTGACATCCAATAGCCATTGATTAATAAACCATTTTCTCTAGTGGTGGTGTTAAACAAAACAAACTTTTTAACTTTATACTTGAAAGGCAAAATTAGCCTATTATATAATTTGATACACCCTGCTTGTACGGGGTATGTAAGCTAACAAAATTCAAAATGACTTCAACCTCACATTAGAGTAAATTCACGAGTTCAAGGGGTTAAAAGCAAAATTAAAACATTTTAGTTCTAAAAAAAACACTGACCTTGTACTGGGCACAAATTTAAGGAGGTTGGGTGGTTATCCATTATCACTTGGTGAATAACCATTAAATGATTCAAGTGTTTAAAAGGAATGAATAAAAACTAACAAAACTTTGACCAGGCTATTAATAAAGTTCTGAAAGACCTATACCATGCCAAATGGTTCACAAAGTTTAAACAGAAAAAAGAAAAGATAAACACGCTAAAAATTCACCACACATTAAATTATTTTAACAATATTCTCAAATGATAATTAATTTTCAAAGTTAATTGCTGCTAAACTTTTTGTGAAAAGTATATACATGTATATGTTTCATCGATATAAAACAGAACTCAAAAGGATTAATCACAGATTTATTCTGTCATTGAGGTTATAGTCACGAGTCACAGTCAATAGCACTAATCAAATCAATATACTAAATCATTCTAGTATATATTTTTAATTTACAGATGTGACACAGCAGGTTTAATACAAATTATTTATTTTTACCAAGTATTGATGAATATTCTACACACTCACACAGCAAAATATTATAATATAATATTCAAACTTGTATCTGTACAATACAGAGTACAAAGGAAATACTGAAAGCATTGGTATGATCAGAAGATAATTGGAAATAGTATTAGTAAGACAGAAATAGTTATAAAACCTCAAAACATATACAAATGTGTAAAAAAAAAATGTTTTCAATTTACTTTTTGTTCTTTCTTTTACATGACTTAAAAGAAAGAACACAAGCTAAAATGTATTCTTATTATTTTTGCATTAATAATTAATTACATGATAATTAAGGACTAATTTAGATTATTATCAGAATTAAAGCAGAAAGTGTATATTGAACACTGAAAGGTACTTCTGACGTATCGGATAAAAAAAATTTTTTTTTTTTTTTTGAAAAATTTCATAGACCTATCAAGAATTATACTAACTGAATAGTAAAACAGTACCCGATACATATCTATTAATGCCACATTGAAAAAAAACAAAATAAAAAAATACAAACTTTACATGGAATATATAGGCCTAAAAGTAACATTCAAAGGGATAGGGTAATATAGTACTAGGATAGAATATGGAAATAAGATGACACAGGATAAAGTTAGTATAATTGGTGTGATATAATAACAATATACTATAGTCCATCCCATCCATCTACAAAAATGTTTTCTGTAAATAATTTCAGTTTGGTTTGATTAAGAAGAAAAGTAAAACATTTTGTGAGTATTTTAGAAAACGAATGGCTTAGAAATAAATAACTAGTAGTAAATTTCATAGAATAAAAAGTGTTCCCTGTGGGATGGACTATAGTAGTACGATACAGTGCAAAAATACAGTATATTAGAATAATACTGAATGGAATTAATTATGTTGCAAAAAAAAAACCCAGTGTTAGAATATAATAAAATACTGCAATGCATTATATTTGTATAAGATAGGATGGAACATTAATAAGCATAATACAGCATATAATATGGTTTTAGGATGACAGTATATGAACATGTTACAATATGGTATTAGGTTACAGTGTGATACTGGAATGTTACAGTATGACATTAGGAAGATGTATTATGGTATTAAAATACAACAGTATGATATTAGAATGACCAAGGATTGTTTTAGGATAAAAGAAGAAACCATCACCAGCAGTATTGCCATACTTTTCAAACAATAGTTATTTATAATTTCATATGCACATTCTGTGTTCCACGGAACAGTACATACCGTTGTTGATGTACAGAATCGGGGGAAACAAATCCAAGCATGAAAACTTCAGAAAATATATATATATGTACATTGTGTCGATTACTTTCAACTTTTAATTCATATCATTATCAGCAAATGAAATGGGTCTTTGCTTTCGTCTAGATATATTTACATGAAGAAATTTAAACAATATGAAGAATACACATCTAAATGAAAGATATTAGACATCTGTCAATAATTATAATCCATACATTACATTTCATGCTGTTCTAGGTTGTCAAGAATACAATATTTTTAGAAGAAAAATGTACAGACAGATTATATATATATATATATCTACTAGAGTGCTGAAAATGTTTAAAAATAATAATGATATAAAAATACATGAAGTATTATAATAAATAGCAATCTACTACTAGAATTCCAAATATTACATCATAAATATATTATTGTTTTTAACTTGATAAAAAAAAAGTAACAAGTAAACAAAAGTGCATAAATATAATCTGAAATATATACAATAGTGTACAATGTACAGAATTATATTTTAATTTTTGATTTTAATCTCCACTTTAAATGCTCACTTGAAGAAACTGGAATATATAACATCTTGGCAGTTTATTTGGGATGATTTACAGTAAGGGTAGTTATTTCCAAAATATTGACTATATATATTGAAAATATAAGCAGTAAATTAATCTCTACTGCAAAAATTTATAATCGGGTATACAATTACTAAAAATTACCTGGGTAATAAAATCAATATATAATGTGCCCTATAATTCAGACTTGAAATAGCAAGAAAATTAACTAGGTAGATGTCATAAAAAATTAATTCTGCGTTTACTAACCAAATGTTTAACAAGAGTACCAGAGGTACATGATACGCCCATCAAGAGTTTGATAGAAAACCATAAATATTAATTAATATGTTACAGTTATGATTCAATTCTAATTGTGACCTTTTTGCAATGGGATGGATGAAGAGTTTGTTTTGGACCGACCACTATCCCAAGTTGTTCCTACATGTGGTTTGATGGTCTTGTATGCAAGATATGATAAGGACAATGATTTACTGTTATGTGCAGTAGACTGAAAAGTAGGTCACAGTGATCTAGCAATAGTACGCAACACACAGCTATCCCAAGTTGCTCCTAAGTGTGAGGTTTGATGATTCTGTATGCAAGATATCATCCGGACAAGGATTTACTGTTATGTGCAGTAGACCGTGATAAGTAGGTCACAGTATCCTAGTAATAGCACGCAACACACCACCATCCCAAGTTGTTCCTACATGTGGTTTGATGGTCCTGTATGCATATGTATGCAACATATGGTCCGAACAAGGATTTACTGTTATGTGCAGTAGACCATGAAAAGTAGTTCACAATGACCTAGTAATAGTATGTGACAAACCGCCATCCCCAGTTATTCCTACATGTGAGGTTTGATGGTCCTATATGCATATAGACTGTGAAAAATAGGTCACAGTGACCTAGTAATAGTACATGACACACTGCCATCCAAAGTTGTTCCTACATGTGAGGTTTAATGGTTCTATATGCATCTGTATGCAAGATATGGTCCGGACAAGAAAAAGTTAACAGACGGATGTACGGATGGACAACGCCACGGATGAACAATGCCACACCATAATACGACCCATCATAGATGGGCATATAAAAAGCAGTTATGACTGAAAAATGGTATAAAAAATTCTGGTTTAAAAAAAATTCCAATTGAAAATTGTTAGAAGATGCATAAGAAATTAAACCTAATAAATTCTCATGTAAAACCTCAGTTTAATTAACATTTCATATACCATGTTTGAACAGAAGTGTATAAAAAAAACCCAACCCAAAACCCATTAATACAAATACATAGAACGTAAACTGTATACATATATTTTGACTGTGGTGTTAAAGAGGTGTTAATAGTTCTTGTTACCTATTGTGGGAGGCAAAAATGGTACCATTTGATAAATAATGCTTCATCAACTCTGGAATTTAGAGCAAAATTTCTATATTAATTTTGTAATAGTTTATCACAGTATATTAGGTTTTTTTTTGTGTTTTTTTAAATCCATTTCAACCATACCTGTAAATGTATGCTTGCTTTAAGGCTGGAAATAATGAAATCGGTTTTATCCCAGAGTTAAAAATAACCCAAGACTACTGCAACTACTTAAGATTTTGTAATTGTAACATTGTTCTTTGTGCTACATTTATTTGATCATTTTAAATTCATTTACAACTCATATTACACATATTTCATATTGACATGAATTTTAACTAAAGGTTAACAAAAGTTTAATCCAGGCAGCCATATGTCTGGATGGCTGGAAGGAAAACATCATTTTATATGCCAGCACATGATATTGCTATTTGTCTATAATTTTTTTTAGCCCATAATCTAAATTTTTTATTCAAGAACATAACAATAGAAATTATGAAAATTTGTCATGAAACCTAAATACAAATGCTATTTTAAAAATAATTATGTACATGTAAACTGATTAATTGTATTCTAGAAACCGACAGACTGTTTATCATGTCCAAGACAATCTTCTCAAGTACCATCAAACTGTCTATAAACGTCTTACATAACAATCACCCTCATATAACTGACACTTGAACTACCATAATATGTGAAACAAACAATAAATTAATATTGGTGTATTGTGGGCACACTTGGCCTAAAACATGTACTGATCACAACAACCAAGCAATAAATCATTCAGCAGAGTTATTAATGAAGCAAATTACATAACAAAAGTTAAATAAATTTGTTTGGTATACACATTTTATGTCTTTAAGTATGATTAACAGATATTGTTCTTTCCTTCTTTTATTTACATTTTAGTCGAGGTTCAAACATGTTGTCCTAAGCACACATATCAGCTATCTAGCCTTTCTGTCCAGGACAGGGGTCAATGGTTAGTGGTTAGTGAGAGGTACTACTAAACCAGTATAATGGCCTTACACCAGCCTTCAGAGTTATGAATTAATTCTGGATTGGACCCAGCACTGCAACACTAACCCAGCATCTACCAGCCTTAAAACTCAGGCCAATATATCATACTAGTGTTATATTGGAATATATTTCACAATATTATGTTATATTTAATAAGTTTAGAATATACTATTACACAAAAGTTATGGAATGTTCAAGCAGCTTGAATTAATATAATTACATCAGCATACCACACCCCACAATGTTACTATGAAAATGCAATATACAAAAATACCTGTATGTACATAATCATACAATGGAATGTGAAGTGTACAGAAACAGTAATACTATGGATACATCTCATCCATTCTATTTATTTCAGCCCTGTAGGAACCGGGGAGGTGGGATGGGGAGAAGACATGCCCTCCACTTGTGAGCATTTTTTTTTTCTATCACATTAATGTTTGCCATTGTAACCAATATCTGATATAGAGTTTGCACCCGATCCATCAGTGCCCCCCACCACCCCCTACACTCCCAAAGTCGTTCCAACGGGCCTGTAATTTTCATGCCTAAATCCATTTAAGGTTTAAACATGCTCGTCTAGGCACACACCTCAGATATCTAAGTAGTCTGTTCTGAACATAGGTGAAATACGTAATTGTATTTTACAAATTAAGAAAATAAATGGAGAGAAAAATTTATAAAAAAAAAGAGTTCTTACAAAACAATGTGAAGTCACATTCTTGACAGTTATATTAGCCATTTGATTATTACAAGCTAATTAACAAAAACTAACAGATTAACAGTTTGTTCATTTTAACCATTTCATGTTGTATGAAATATATTTATTTCAACAGGAACCAACACATTTTTCAACAAATCTCACTAATTTTCTGATCCTTTTCAATTTCAAAATCGATACATTCCACAATGTAAGAACATACATGCACTTCTAAATAAAAAAGGACAATTTTCTTTTCTCAATTTACAAAAAACAATCTTGTCATAAATATAATAAGAATAATTACAACTTGTCATACTGTGAATACACGATATTACAACCTCTGACAGTTTAAATACACAATACTACGGTCCTCCGTGGCCATACTGATTAGGTGGAGAAGCAACTCTGCCAGCAGGGAGACTTGAACTCATGATGGAGCCGTAGCCAGTCCGAGGAGCCATTCTTGTAAAGCCTCTTTGACTGGGTGTCCCTCTTGGAGTACCCTTTGGAGTGTTTCTCGCACTTCCATAGTTCACAGAATGTGCATTACTGATTTCATATGGACTGAAACAAGAAGGAAAGTACATGTAGTTTACAATGACCTACGCTAGTCAATTACAACTTGAACTTGAACTATTTTAACATACACCTATACCACTATGGTTTCAGGCATGTCTATCCTGGGTCTGGTTTCTGGCAAGAAAATAAATTACAATTAACATTTTTTTATATACATGTATTTACTTTAGTCAAATGAAAAGTTAAAATTTGCTTTGTTTAACGACAACACTATAGCACATTAATTAAATAATCATTGGCTATTGGATGTCAAACATTTGGTAATTTTGACATATAGTTTTCAAAAGACAACCCGCTAAATTTTTTCCATTAGTAGCAAGAGATTTTTTATATGCATCATCCCAGACAGGATAGCACATACCATAGCCTTCAATATACCAGTTGTGGTGCACTGCCTAGAATGAGAAATAGCCCAATGGGTCTACCGACAGGGATCGATTTTAGACTTACCCCGCATCAAGCGAGCTCTTTACCACTGGGCTACCCCCCGCCCCATGTTTGGGTAGAGGCACGTTAATAAAATTACTCAACTCAGTAGGCCTAGCGTTCGTCTGAGGTAGCACAAAGCTACTTGACACAGTAGTACTAGATGAAATAAAATCACATACATTTACTGCAAAGATAGATAAACAATTAAGGCAAAAATACTGAATGGTAACAATATTCAATTTGAACTTGATAATGATATACCTTTCAAATGGATACTGCCATTAATATACTACCAGAAAAAAGAAAAAAAGGATCTTCTATATACACTCTCCCATAGACGAGACAGGACCTTTGATGTACCAGTCATGGGGCATTGGTTGGAATGGGTAAAACACTTGATCATGATTGATTGATACTATGACCCATAACACCTCAGTAAGTGTGTTACCAATAAGCTACATCCTATCCCCTATTTATTTATTTATAAGTTACCACTTACCCACAAGCAATAGTGTATATGTGTACATGGTCAGACTGGATCATACATTATACTAACTGAGCTGAAGGGAGATTCATATTAATCAAGATACTGTACCAGATGTACTAACCTGGCTGAATGAGAAACTGATTGAGAAAGATCATCCTCACTATCATATCGACGTGGATTATCAAAAAAGAACACTTTTGAACTACTATGTGATGATATGTCGCTCAGAGACTGAAAAATATAAAAATATCACAATATTAATTGATATAAAAATATACCAATATTAATTAATATAAAAATACAACAATATTAATTGATATAAAAATACATCAATGTTAACTGATATTAAAAATACACCAATATTAATTGATATAAAAATACACCAATATTAACTGATATAAAAATACACCAATATTAATTGATATAAAAATACAAGAGTTATAATTGATTTGAAAATACAACAGTATTCACCGACATAAAAATACAACAATATCGAGTACACAGTATACCACTGAGCCCACAGCTGAAGCTGATGGGAAATAGAAAATTCAATAAATATAACCTAAAATGTGTATAAACTCTTTACTATTGTATAATTTTACAAACTGTTTGGCTTTAAACCTGCAATTCTCAGAATAAATATTATTCCTGAAAAGTTAGATGTTGTATGACACCTTATAGAAGTTATCTGCAAGACCCAATACAAATAGCATTTGTATTTATTATACAGAAATATTCATCATATAATAAGAGATATTTCAGATTAATTACACAGAGGAGGTCAAAGGTACCATTATTATTATTTAATTCTTAGTTTAAATTTAAAAGAAAAAATATTTTGTGGTGTTGGATAAACAAAAACATTGTCTCCCACCCTACCATGTGCATAAGTAAATTTTAAAATGCTATTGCTAAAACTTACCACAGAATTAATTGCCCGTTTAACTCTGAAAAATAAAACTACCACAAATGTTGGAAGGACCTCCCACACAAACAGTACAATTCCAAAGGAAACATAGGCATAACCTTTTTGTAGGTTTGTGATATCAGCCTGAAAAATAAAATAACAATTAAAATTCATTAGTCATAAAACAAATTGTCAAAAGAAACAATAATATATAGTACATTACTGGAAAGACACAGATCTAATAGAATACTGATTTAACTAAAAATAAACAAGACATCTTAGAATATGTGCAATATCTGTGTGATCGAAATTTATTAAATTTAACAAAATCACTGTTCTTTTTAAAAACATAACATTACTTTGTTGTCCGTGTTTAAAAAAAAGAGAGACAAATTGGTGCAAATTCACTGTTGAATTTTAAAAAAAGACAGACAAATTGATCCAATTCACTGTTGAATTTAAAAATAGTCATACATAAATCACCAAAATAGTTGTATTTTTGAAAATGAGAAGGGAAAAAAGATGTAAGTCATTGTAGAATTTATATGAATATTGCTCTTATTTATGCAAAATTGCTAATATTTTTACAAATATGTACCTGGTCAGAAACATTGACCCAGTCATAACCAAAGCCTGGCATGCGTGACTTAACTGCTGGATATATAGATATAAAGTTGTACACTGCTCTCGAGGTAAACAGAAGTAAGATCACAACACAGGCAGCAATTGCCTGACACATCGTTGTTCCCTGAAAATAAAGACATTTAAAAAATTAAATTAAATATATAATATATATATATATTTTTACTTTTTTTTTAAAGCATTCATATGATAAATATATCATTATGATGTGATAATTACAATATTTCAAAACAAAAGTCTACTTGAATTTTGAAAGCAAGAATACACATAATTAAAATGATGCTTATATTATCTTTTTCTTATCTGTATTCAGTTCTGAACTTCCAACTTCTTGATAATACCGTAAACGTTATATGAAAATGTATAATTTATTTGCAATAAACCTCACTTCATTTCTGTGGCAAAACCAGATTAAAATGATATAAACATAGGCTTCTGTGACTTAAAACATTATCAGTAGACACGACAAAAGAAAAAGCCCACAAAACCCCCACAAAAAATGCCAATGACTTTAAAAGATATTTTTAATTTTCATGTTCCACATTATTCGCAAATGTAATTTATAAAAAATAATTTAAACAAATGTCTCACCTTTGCCTCTAACACCAAACTGGATGAAGACAACTTGGACATTTTGTATATGCAGAAGGATAAAAGAATTCCGAAAATCACAAATAAGGTTTCATTAATAGCAACACGAACATACAGCAGTTCCATTGGAATTGATTTGTAGGATTTTTCATGTAGCTTAACTATCATTGCACACACAATGTTTGAGACGAAGAACAAGATAATGGCAATTATTACCAAGACCCGCAATGGACGCCTGTGGAGAGAGAAAAAAAATTTTTTGGCATGGTTTTAATAATGTTTCTTAATAATACCATGTTTGCATTATACAAAACATACAAACAAAAACAGTCAAACCTGTTTTGAACAGCCGCAAAATGGACAGCAATATATGGCTTTTTAAGATAGGAAGAGCTATGATTTGGAAAAAAATTCATAAAATGGCCTCTTAACATAGGTGGCTATAATGCTAAACTCAGACTGTTAACTGTCTCAACAAAGTTGGCCAACTCAATGGTTGCATTGTAATTTCCCCAACTGCCAACTTACAATGGGTGTGCTCAGATTAACAACTAATTGGTTGTAGAAGTTGTATATGACGAAAATCAACTAGCAACAAAAGTCGTAGAAATCACAAGGGCAAAAAGTTGGCCAACTTTGTCATGGCAGTTGGTAGTCTGAGCCTAGCATTAAAGGTGACTCTTTTAACTCTACTAGCAAATACTGTCAAACATGCTATTAAAGTTACTCAACAAGCCAGCTGTCAATAAGCAGCACTAGACCCTCCCTTATGTTTCTTCTTTTCTTAACAACTTGTTCTTAAAAATAAAATAACAAAATGATTGCAAAATTAAATTTAATATAAAATTGTTCATTCCCAACATGAATACTCCCTGACAAAATACTACTTTCCATATTTATAATAAGTAAAAAAAAAAAAAAAAAAAATATATATATATATATATACAAACATTTTGATTTTAAAATTTAAAGCGGGATGTAACCATAAACACAAACATATTTCTTACTTGAATTTGCTTGGTTCATATTTAGCTCTAGCTTTAAAGACAACCTGAAAAATAAACAAAATCAAATTTAAATACTGAAAATTTTTTTACTCTAAAGTACATTAGGCCTATTGGAATACACCATGTTATGACCAAAGCCAATTATAATTTGGAATAAATCAGAAAATAGGAGATGCAGAAAACAAATTCTGCATGATAACCCCACTAAACTGGACACCGACGGAACCAAATAAAAACTCGGCTTTTAAGGTGTATTTGATTTAGAGAGGCTCTGTTATCTACTGATATTTAAAAAGATATAGTAAAAACATACTCTTTTTTTGGGAATTCTGGTTTACAGAGGGTCTGGTTTTGAGGGGTTTTATTGTACTGTACTTTGTTAAACATATTAACTGAACTGAATAAAAAAAAAAATATTTTCCAAATACCCGGTACTGGTTATATTTTTTTTCATTCCAAAGAGCACTGTTCAAAACATTTAATTGTTGTGTAATTATTCTGACTAGTACAGTGAAACCTCTCAAAACAGGACCCTCTGTAAACCGGAATTTCCTCAAAACTGGATGTTTTTCATTTAAATATCAGTAGAAAATTGAACCTCTCTAAACCGGACACCTCTTATCACCGGACTTTTACTTGGTCCCGAGGGTGTCTGATTTAGAGAAGCTTCACTGTACAATAAAACGTTTCAAAACAATACCAAATTAGAACCAGCTGATTTATCTCAATTTAAACAGGTCTATTTGGGGGATTTTTTATCAACATGTTTTACTTTCTGTCTGACATTTGCTGGATTAACCTCTTCTATTTTTGAAAATGTCAATATCAATACATATATTTATTTTATTTAACTCATTTGTATTCAAATAAGATTTTAGATAATCTTTTGAAAGTGAATTAATTAAATTTTAAAACTTGTCACTAAAATATAGGTATGAGTTAGTGATGGCTATTGAAATACATTTTGATTTGTTCATGTGTGTATATATTATAACACTCTCCCATGTTGGCAATGATTCACTGGTACAAGAAATAACTACTGTAGTTTAGTTTCAAATACCGAGTATGATATATAACCCAACAGCTATACATGGCATCAGATACAAAACTATTTTGTTTTGTCCTGCCGTGACAAACTGATAGTAACAATCAACAAGTACAAAGAGATATCAGTCATGTGAAAATGAGAAGTCTGCTGCTGATGTTTACTGGGTAACCGACCTCATTATTCTCGGTTCACTTTATTGATTGACACGGACAGAGAAACTAAACTATGTAAACAATGATGTACCGGTAGTCATTGATTATATATAATTATATATTATTTACTGAACTTGTAAAAAGTATCTATACTAAATCAAGAAAAACTATTCATTGTTGGGGGTGGGGGACACATTTATTTTCTCTCTGAACTATCTTTAAATCATAAACAGTAAATGATATGAGCCGTCAAATGTGAAAACCTACAACCTAGCATGACATCAGAAACCAAGTAAATGTGGACCAAAGTTTGATGTTGTTTACTTTGTTGTTTAATGTGATGTTATTCATCCTGTATATTTACAACATATACTCTGTCAAAAAAGAAACGCATAGGCGAAATATTCATGGAATTATCTCTTTAATACAAAGTGGCATAATTTCGTGTTTATGTTTGTATTACAGTAAAATTTGACATGAGTATGTGACAATGTTCGTGCTATGAACTGACGGCAGTGGAGGTGTTTTCGTCACCAAACAGCGTCGTATGAGGGCGCTGAAATCAGTACCTTGTGTGGCCACCAGCAGCAGCAATAACTGCACGACATCTCCTTGGCATAGACTGAATGAGTCTCTGAATCTGGGCACATGGAATCCTAGCCCATTCTTCCTGCAGTGCATGTGACAGTTGCGGAAGCATCTGAGGCTCCAGGTTACGCTGGCGTACACGTCTGTCCAGTTCGTCCCATAGATGTTCAATGGGGTTGAGATCTGGCAACCTTGATGGCCATGGCAGCACATTAATGTTTTCATTCTGTAGGAAATCCATTGTTACACGTGCCATATGTGGTCTGGCATTGTCCCGCTGAAAGAGTTCTCTCTGTCAATCCATGGGAAGTATGTGACGGCAAAGAATTTCATCCCAGTAGCGTACAGCTGTCAGGTTGCCTTGTACGAACACAAGTTCACTTTTGCCGGTGTATGAGATGGCTCCCCACATCATGACACTCCCTCCACCAAATCTGTCAACTTGGGCGACACAATTGTTGGCAAAACATTCATTGCGGTGTTTGTAAACATGTTGTCGTCCATCACGTCGCTGTAGAAGGAAACATGTCTCATCACTGAACTATACTCGCTACCAGTTTCCCAAGTTCCACCCCTGTATATTCATACACCACCGAACACGTAAATGTTGATGTTGACGTCGCAGGACGGGGCCAACATACGGTCTCCTAGCCCATAAACCCGTTTCTCGAAGTCGGTTCCGAATGGTTTATGCAAACACCCTTCTCAAACCAGGTATGCGAAATAGAAATGAGGCATCATTGCGAGCATTGCAGCTTTAAATACCCATCACTACCCAAATCTTTTCCCAGAGTTTCACGTGCATTTGCCAAAATCTGACCATTTCACATCGATTTCCTGCAATTGTCGCACAACATGCATTAAATTTGTTTTAGGGTGCATTTGAGCATGCTGTCCCATTCCAGGAACATTAACAAACATGGTCATTCAGCAACACTGTACACAAAAACCCCGATATTTTGTAAAATCAAACACTTTTCCTCTTTCCCTATCACCTATGCGTCTCTTTTTTGACAGAGTATATAATTAAGATATTTAGTTTTTCAAGATTATTACCTGTTATATGTACAGAAAAAATGTATATATGTATTTTGCTTTTGCCAATTTGTAGGTTTTCCCCATGGTTGTTTTATCACTGAATGTTTATAAACAGCACTGATGCATTGTTGTTGTTGTTTTTTATCCACTGACACCCAGTAGTCAATGTTTTTGTTAATGCTAGAATGTAATTAAACATTTATTCACTCACTGGCTATGGATATGATGAAATGGGTTAGGTTTCACTTGCATGTGTTGCAACTAATGCACGTGCAAAAGCTAGCAATTGTCCCAGAGGAAAAGATGAAATAGACTTGAATGGAATAATTTCGATGAGCTTCACATTGAATGCATTATATAAGTTGGCCAGATGTGCTAACATGAAATGAGAAGGAAGGAAGGAAGGAAATGTTTTATTTAATGACACACTCAACACGTTATTACGGTTATATGACGTTAAGGACCACACAGATATTGAGAGAGGAAACTGGCTATCGCCTACTCTTTTCATTTAGCAGCAAGGGCTCTTTTATATGCACCATCCCAGACAGGATAGTACATACCATGGCCTTTGTTACACCAGTTGTGGAACACTAGCTGGAACAAGAATTAGTCCAATGGGCCCACCGATGGGAATCAATCCTAGATCGATCACACATCAGGCGAGCGCTGTACCACTGAGCTACGTCCCATCCCAACATGAAATGGGATACCGATAGTTGTAAAATGAGTCTCGATAAGATGACATGGGCTTAATCAATCCACTTGATTTAAATTTTTATTGGAAATACTCTTTTTTTTCAGTTCGATGCCCTGTGATCATCAAAACCCATGGGGTACTGTTTTCCATTAATCATAGCAGTGGGGGATTATGTTAGAATATAATAATATACTGTAATATAAAAATTTATAATATGGACTTTCGGTTCCATGATTTTGCCAATATGCTACAAAAAACTACAAGTGTTAACTTTAAGTTTGTTTTTATTAATTGGAATAAAACCGACTTGTGAAGTGGATGAGATGGATAACAATAAACTGAAGATAGTACAGCAAGATAAGTCTGAGTGGGTTAAAGAAAAATTATAGTTTGTTTTGTTTAACACCACCACTAGACGACATTGATTTATTTATCATCAGCTATTGGATGTCAAACATTTGGTAATTCTGACATATAGTTTTAGAGAGGAAACCTGCTACATTTTTATTTAGTAGCAAGGGATCTTTTATATGCACTATTCCACAGACAGGAGAGCACATACAACAACCTTTTATATACCAGTCATGATTTATTGACTGGAATGAGAAATAGCCCAATGGGCCCACTGGCAGAGATCAATCTCTGACTGACTACTTTCCACTGGGCTATGTATGGGATTTGTTTGGGTGGAACTGGATAAATGGTTAACATTAAAACAGGATATAGTATACAATGGAACAAGCATGGATGGCATGGGTATTTTTAATTGCATGTGACAAGAAAGACTTTGATTGTAAAATGACAAAACACAAATAAAGATGAACAGGATATCTAAAAGACTCTAAACAGTTTTAATGGGTTTGGATATTATGAATTATATAATTACTTAACACAATGATAATACTCAAAACTGGTCTCTTTGAAAAACTGGAATCATCTCAAAATTGGATATTTTTCATGTTCTTTTAAAAACTCCTGTAAAATGGATACCCCTCAGTTCATGACATTTTACTTATCCCTTGGGTGTTTCACTGTATTTGGGATGGGATACATTTTGATGTTTGATGTTATGATTACGTCATGTTGACTATAGGATCACTTTTAATAGATGACATGGCTTGAGCTTTAACTATTTAATGTCAATATAGCCTAATTAACATGATCTATCACCACAGTAATGATGGATGGACATCCAGCATGGTTTTTTTTTTTATGAATTTGGTGATAGATGTGAAAATGCTGAGATAAAACTAAAGTTATTACATTACAAAATCGGCAAGTTGTCACATTTTTTCATTAATTTGGTGATATAGCTATTATTAATGAGCAAACAAAGTTGAAATTAGATGGTAACTGGCTGGTAACACTGAGTACTGTAGACATTATTATTATTTTATAAATGACTGGTATATCAAAGGCCATGGTAAATGAAATTGAATGTGAGAAAATGCACAATAGTGATTCCTTGTTGTAAATATGTAGGAATTCTATACTACTAGTAGCCTGTGTAAAACCAGGTGGTATTCCTGGGAACATAGTCAAATCAAATACATTGTAATTGAATCTAAGATGGACTGGAGTTCAAAAATAATAATACGACCACCACAATCATCACCATTATAAATAATATGATCGTAATAAATAAGATCACCACAATTATAATGATGATGATTATTAGGCCTATCAGTATCATTATCATCATCAATTTAGTGAATCACTGGCTTTGTATTAATGGTGTATGTTACTCTTTTTGCAGTGGGTTTTTTTAAAAAATCTTATTACCATAGATTTAACAGTCATGCATTTATAACACATACTTTCTTAATAAAAAAATAAAACTATGATTAAATATATCCTGTGAGCATGACTGAAAAGATGGTGTTGGACAGCTATCAGTACTGTACTGATTTTGATCTAATAGAATGGTCAGTAGGACAACAGAGGGTGTTAACAAAATGGTAAAAATTAAACAGGACCCCATGCTAAAACATTTATTTGGATTTATGTTTTGATAGACCCTCACTGGAAGCATTATGGGCTACATTCTTGTTTTAGGTGGATTTCAGCTGGATTAGATAGGTTTGTTGGATAGAATACAATGAGCTTAGTATAGTACTTACATTTCATATATCTATTTCATAGGATTGAATTAAATAACATAAGCAATACAATTAACTGGACTGGATGGCAAAGGTTTTGGATTTTATGAAATTGAACTAATAAATTCTGGTTATATGGTTATAATATGATGTTCATACAACTTTTTAATGACTCCTAAAGGTATGATCTACTAGTAACACAGCATAAAACCACACAAGTAGGAGACACAAGTAGTGGCCACTGTTGCTACTGCCAGATATTAAAATTAAAAAACAAAATTTAATTTCATTAACCTGCTTATTAATTTTGTTAAAAATATTAAGATTGAAAAAGTGGAGTAAATAGAAAAATATATAGTACAAGTAGACTGATGAATTTTAAAATAATTTTGAACCATTAGACACAGGACTCACCCTGTCCATTCAACCCCTGCAATTGCCCACGGAAAACGGTAATGCCGTGGAATTTTAAATTCTCCATGGCAATTTTTTTTTGCCTTGAACTATATTTAGGTTTTTTTTTTTTTTTGCCGTTAACATTTTCTTAATTGTAGGGGTTGCCATTGCCAAATTTGCCAATTGCTCATTTTCATACATTTAGCCACTTTTTAAAAATGTTCAAGGAAAAAGTCTCCAAATATCTGAAAACTGATGAATACTAAATAATTTATTCCAGTGTGAGCCCTGAGAAAATTAAAGTTACCATACTTTTAGGTGGACAATAAAAATGCTTCCGAGATAAAATTAAGGATTATGCACCTCAGATGTGAAGGACTGATATAAAAGCCTTCATATTTCCTGTACCCAAATAGACTATAATTTTCTACTCTCAACAGAAACAGAGTACTCTCTCTCCCCCCCCCCCCCCCCCGACCTTTTTTTTGAAAACTTACCTGAGCAAAGAACAACACCAAGAGACACAATGTCGTGAACTGAAGACAGACAGGCAAACCATATAAAATCCAATAGACTGGCCATGGCAGGTCATTAGCCAAATCACAGTTGTTGAAGTAAAAGGAAAAGAGGGACACCCTGAGACCAGAAAACAACAAACACAGATACAAGAACACTGTCTGGTAACTGAAACGTTTGTGACGATAGTACCAAATCATCCATAGCTGCACATACACTATTAAGAACAACAGTGCATACAGTGATACATACACAACTGTCAAGCTCAGTTCGACACTCGGGGATAACGCTGGTTTCAGACGAGGAAACGATTTTAACGGGGCATCCCCCGAACCCTCTCGTAAAATGACATTGTCATCATTAGACAGTCTGCTTGTTGGCAACAGCAAGATGTTAGGATATAAAACGGAAAATCTATCCGACACCCGCATGTTTAATTCGCCATGTCTGGTAAAATAATTACATTTCCCTTTTCATATTATGCTAACAATTCTTCCTGCGCAAGGCCCGCCCTCGGATACGGAAGCAGCTGATTTTGTTTACGAGACCTTGACCTTTAATATTTAACCTGTTGTTAGAACAAAACACTTAAAACGACAACAACCAAAAAAACATTCATACATAGCATTCAAAGTTGAAAATAATATAAAAATTACAGGGTTCATAATTATATAACTTTAACTTTAAATAATAATATTATGTGTTTATTATCATGTCTATTGGGTCTAAAATAACACGACATCATGATCATTAATCCCGATGAGGCAACAGAGACTTCTGTGTTAATGTCATGGTTCATCGTTATATTTATTTAGGACTAAAACATCAGAAACTGTCATTTAATATAAACTAATTTTGATAAAATATTCAGTGGTTGACTTCGACTGTACTGATTTACGGTATCAGGTCGTTTCGTAACCATACCGTTTCGTACTATACCGGTTCGTACCCAAAAGCATACCAGTTCGTACCCAAAGGCATACCAGTTCGTAACCAGAGGAACATCGGCATACCAGTTCGTACCCACATTTGTACATGTTATTTAATGAAAAACAAAACAACAAAAATCCAAGCCAACTGCATTTTAATAATTAGCGATTAGAAATTGTCACGAAGAATCATGTCAAGCGAAGTCAGCTTATTTGTTGATATATTTCAAACACATAACATTTTTCTTTTTACATGACAAAAAACTTTTTATGTACAAACATAATAATATTTACAAACATAGTAATATTAACATAATTATATAATTATATATAGAGATATTGAAACCCAGTACATTCATACAATTGTATTTATGGTAAAGGTAAATGTGAAATTAATAAAAATTTATATGTTGGTATATTTCTCAAAACTTTCAAAATGTGACCTATTTAGCACCGAGTCCTTCAATTATTGACAGGTGAAAGTAGTATTATGAACTTTTAAATTTGCATATGACATGAAATTTGCATACTGTTATTACACGGGTTAATACAATCAAATATTAAATGGGTTTATGACAAAATAATTGCTCTTTGGCTACGGAAAGGTATGCTTTTTGGTTACGAAAAGGTATGCTTTTTGGTTACGAAACGGCATGCTTCAGTGATGCACAGCACATAATTGCTCATTTAATGCTTATAAAAGATACTGAGTGATTATTACAACACATTTTTTGCTAACTGTTACAATATGTTTGTAATATAACATTATAATTGTGTATTTAAAAATATATATTAATGTTAGGTGTAATGTATGACATTATTTAATTGGTTACGAACTGGTATGCTAGTGGTTACGAAACGGTATGGTACGAACGGGTTTGGGTACGAAACGTCTAGAAACCCTGATTTACTTTTAGCATTAAGAGTCGGGACGTTTGAACCAAATAATTTTGTTTTCTGCGAGACAGTAATGTGGCTGCGCCCATACAACATGACTGTTTTGACGTTTCAAAATTGCTGTTATTGAGACATTATTGCAAATCAACTATGTCACATAAGATATATTTAAGACATTTGTGTATTGTTATGTAATATTGTATTTAATGCAATTGTCACGTTTGCTATAACTATGGAAAGATCTGTTTCACAACTGTATTCTGTGATAAAACTACATTCTCAGAGGTCAAATAGAGCATTCATTCACGTATCACGTTTATTTGATGTTTGTGCGCGACACAAAAGTACAAAATCTAAGAGGTATTCAAAGACATTGAATTTACCCAAAACTAATTTTCCTCTTACGATAAGAGATGGAGTTGCTGCAAAGAGAGAAATTGAAATTCAAAGAGTAAGTCACTTTGAATGATAACATCATAACTGAATACTAATCAATTCTCCCCAAAACTGGTTCACCCCACTGCCTGGGTGGGAGGTAGCCAAGTGGTAAAGTGTACACTTGATGCACAGTCTGTCTGGGATCGATCCCCGTTGGTGTTCCATTTAGCTATTTTTCATTCCATTTGTCTGGTATATCAAATGGCTGTGGTATCAGGTATGTGCTATTCTGCCTGCAGGACAGTGCATATAATAGACCCCTTACTACTAATGGAAACGTGTAGCAGGTTTCCTCTTTAAGACTATGTCAAAATTACCAAATGTTTGACATCCAATAGCCAATGTGCTTTTGTGGTGTTGTTAATTAAAACAAACTTTAACTTTGGATTAAAAAATAATTGAAAATAAATAATGTGTTAGTTTGTGCAGAAGCTAGCATGCATGCTTATTCCAATTAGTAGTACATGAAATAAAGCTTGATGTACCAAGGTTCATTTTAATGATGATGCATATAATGATATTATTGTTTTATTGCCATGGGAGCAGGTCAACTCACTTCAAAACAAACTAGCCGGCAGCAGTTGGTCTTGAACTATGGACCCTGTAGACTTGAATAGGTTATTCTGGGCCTCATCTTTGGCAGTGCTTGCGACAGAGGCAGCAATGTCAGCACCAGGCTCCATTCAATTTGCAGAGTTGTCTGAGACAATGACTGGATGACAGCATGTCTTCTTTATAAGCTTTCCAGAGACCTTTCAGTTGATGTTGCACAGAACTAGTGATCTTCTGCTGATAGCGTTTCAGTTTACATTTGCTGGTCATTGTCATCAGCAGTGGCAGTCTCTGGGCTTTGTCACGTAGTAGACAGATTTCTTTGTGGTTGATGCACCAGTGCTGCTCTTCTACGTTGTCGTTCGTTCTGATGGACCTTCAAAATATGGACCAGGTAGTAGTCAGCCAAGATGCATTTTGAATCCATGTTTTCTCAACATATAGCACCAGTGATCTTACTGCTGGTGCCGATGCTTTCTCCTTCAGTTTATCAAAGGCAGGTCTGTTATGTGCTGCCAGTAAAAATGGTTGGGCCAACAAACTGCACACATATTTAATACATTGTTCCTCTGGGTGTAAGCAGTTCGGTCTCGGATCCTGAACACATCACCAAACGGCTTGCATCCAATGAAAAACGCAACCCCGAATCTTCACACCTAACTCAAAATCTGATATGGCTGCTATAATAGAGGGTCTTCGTGGCAGCATTTGTTTTATCCATAAAGCTAGATGACCTAACAGTAAAAATGATTACAATGTTGCATATAATTAGCTGATTAGCCTAGTAGCAGTAGCAGTAATAAACTATAATCTGTCCCAGGGAAAATGACTTTTTTCATGCTATGGAATTTACTACAAATTATTTATTTCTGAAAAAGAAGTATTTTTTATTATTTCCAAAATGCCTGTTAATTCTGGCATTTTCAGAGTTTTAATTTCTGTTATGGTCTCTTACTAGAACGGTGACATGACTTGCTGGAATAATGTATTGTCTCAACTTTCCACAATATTTATATACATCTCAAGAATGTAAGAATTTGCTCATAACCAAACTTTATTTTGGTATTTCCTTTTGGTTAATAATACCACTTCTTTTGTTATTCTTACGAGTATGTTTGTGCATGCATGCTGATTTATTCTTGAGGATTCTAAGTGGGTAAGCCTACTTTAAAAAGAAGCTCAGATTGCAAGTAAGTAGTGAAGAATGCACACAGAGGTTTAGGATTGTTTTCACACAAAAAAGCTTTATTCTACAATAACGTTTTTTTAGGCATTTATCAAATAATGTTTTATTTTTTGTTTAAATCTAAAGTTGAAATATATATTCCAATTTAAATATTTACAAATTTAAAGGCCATATTTTCATTTTATTATTTTCCTCTATGACACTTATACACAGGGCTCGAAACTTGCCACAAAATATGGTGGCCCAAAAACAAATATCTGGGCCACTTAAATTTAATTTTCAGTGGCCCAAAGTTACTTTAGACAGTCCAAACACAAAATATTCATCAACAATATGTTCAGTTTTGCAACCCACTAGCAAGATTTTAATGTGGAATAAATATATGCCATACAATTATTAATAGTAGCTAATATATTATAGAAAGAAGATCGCCCAAATAACATTCTTTGGGTGACTAACGCCATTATTTTTTTAAATATTTAAGTCGCCCAAACGGCTTTTGTCACATTTGGTGACCTGACCACTGGCCGTTTCAAGCCCTGTATACATTGCTCTCTTCACTAATTTGGTTTAAAAATGGCGAAGTGACATCCTGAAACACATAGCAGCTGAATAGAGTTGACCACCTTGTGAATTATAAAATGTGAATTGTTATTTAAACATGATAAATAAAATATTAAGTTATTTATTTAGTTTTGTGTATTTATTTTTAGGTTTGTGGTTTTGATAAACTGTATGCTTGGCAGTCAAGTCAAGATAGAAGAAGTCAGTTTGTTTTACATGATGGACCACCGTATGCTAATGGGAAACCACATGTTGGACATGCATTGAACAAGGTCAGTATAGTTTTCAATTTTCTCAAATTTGACATATGTTTAATTAAGTTCAATACTTGTAAATTAGTATTTTAAAGGAACTAAAGTTTGAAGTGTGAGGCATTGTGTACAATTGGAATTACCTTTAATCCAGTCTCATTCCCACTCTCTGTCTCTCTGACTATGTTTTGCCCCCCCCCCCCCCCCCCCCCCCCCCCCTCTCCTCCCACACTCTCTCTCTCCTCTCTCCTCTCACTTTCTCCTCTCTCTCTCTCTCTCTCTCTCTCTCTCTCTCTCTCTCTCTCTCTCTCTCTCTCTCTCTCTCTATATATATATATATATATATATATATATCTCTATATCTCTCTCTCTCTCTCTCTCTCACTTTTTTTCTCTGTCTTTCTGTCCCTATCTCGCTCTCCCTCGCTTTGACATACCGGTACACTGATAAATTGTCAGTATGATGTTACATTCACAAATGCCACCTATCTGGATCCCAGTCATGTTGCCTCATTTGAATAAGGCATAATCTTTGAACTGTGTTTCAAATTTTGTTTGGTAGTTGCAAGAAGACTATATTTAGTGTGTCTGTATTTATAATGACAGATTTTGAAGGATATCACAAACCGATACAAGCTACTGAGAGGTTTCAAGGTGCACTACATCCCTGGCTGGGACTGCCATGGTCTTCCTATCGAGCTCAAAGCTCTGGAAGGTGGGAAAACTGATCAAAAAACTATGACACCTGTTGATATCAGGAAGAAAGGTAGTAACCTTCAAGTTAAAGAAATGTTTTTAAATTATAATTTTTGATTGATTGATATTGAAGAAAAAGTCACTGGTTTTTGTTATTTGTACTTAAATTTGTTTTAAAAGACATACACTTTTAAAAGACATACACATTTTTGGTAACAAAATTTAGAAAAAAGAGAAGAAAACTAATTGTATATAAATTTTTTAGTATTATTTATTGAATTCTAGTATATATATTTTTATTAATAAACATAGATACTTAGATAATAGGAAAACAAAATGTATCAGTCAGCTGAAAATTCCAACTCTCTTGTCAAAATCACTTTTATCAAGTGTATTTTAAATCCACATATTAAATACCCACAAACTTGAACCTGTATTCAGATTAAGGCATTATTGGGATTATTTTTTCTCAGTCAGCTTCATTGTCAAATTTTCTTTATATATTTGTAGCTCGTAGATTTGCTGAACAGGCTATTAAGCATCAGAAAGAATCATTTCGCCGGTGGGGAGTGATGGCAGATTGGAATAATAACTGTTACACAACGTTTAGCCCACAGTACCAGGCAGATCAAATTCAAATCTTTTACAGCTTGTTTGAAAAGGTTATTATTGATTAATGATGGTGCAACTCGGTATTGCACTATAGTCATATTAAAACACAATGAAGTTGGGGTTTACCGCTAGAGCACATCTATGTATTTATTTATCAATTATCAGCTATTGAATGTCATACATATGATAATTGTGACACATAGTCATAGAGGACACATTTTACCATTAGCAGCAAGTGCTATTTTATATTCACTTTCCCACTTTCTGGGAGAGGCCTCAATATGTTGGCCAATCCCCTGACCACAAAGAGAACAGCAGTAAATATTGTTTGAAGCAAAGATAAGACAGCACATACCACAGTGATGAGGGCGATTCAATCCTTTGATCCAAAGACCTCAGATGAGTACTCTACCTACTAAGCAAGATCTTACTCCAAAAACAAAGAAACAAATACAGTGAAAAGACAATAGTAAAAACGTGTGTGTGTGTTGGTTATGAATGTTCAGCACTCACAGGACACTACTCTTTCTATATGATTAAAGATAAAAAAGGGAACATTGTCATGTTTGTGGTATCACACAGCATTATGTTTCCAGGAAACATTGTTTTCGAACTCTTGTTTAATTTAGCAATATTTCTAGTCAATTAAAATTGATTAGCAACTACTGTTCAACCTCTGCAATTAAGAAAGCGTCCACTGTAAGCAGTGGGGGAAAAATTCTAATTAGCCCACAGCAAAAAAAGAGAATGAAACAAATCCATGGCAATCTCCACGGCATTACCGATTGCCATGGGCAATTACAGGGTTGCTGTGTAATGGTTTAAAATTGCGTAACTGGAGATCAGTTTAAAGAAATTTCATTGATTCTTTCATGGTAAATACAAACCTAGTTTTTTGTATAGAATATATGAATATCACAATTGTGTCCAATTGTGTTACAACTCATGAAAAATCATTAAATACGTTTTGAAACAACCTATAAGATAAATGGTATAAACGGCTGTTTATATAACATTCTCTGTATCTTAATAGTAGTAAAGGTTTTTTTCTGTTTATCTGTATTAAGGGTGTTTTTTTTGTGTGCTAATTTCAGGGTTATATTTATCAAGATTACATGCCTGTTTATTGGTCGCCATCTTCTAGGTAAGACAGATTTTTTCGACTTGTCTTTTATTGACCTCCTTTTATCAAAAGTATAAATAACAGTTATAATTTAATCAGAGAGTGAATGAGAGAGCATGAGAGAGATAGAGAGAGACAGAGAGATAGATATATACTCCACCAAAAAAGTATTGCAGTTCCCACTAAATCGTCTTCAAACTTTATATTATTTGTCTAAAACCAGTCAAATTAAGTAAAATGGATTATTTGAAAAGCCTGGAAGTAAATTTACGTTTATGGACGGATACTTCATTGTCAAACAGGAGGGTACAAAAATTAGATTTTGTCACAAATGTCAATATCTTGTATGCCGACCATTTTGGCGAATAACGGCTGTACAACAACGTCTCATGCTGGACGTAAGCCTACGAACTTCTACTGCAGCAATTTGGTTCCATTCTTGACGTAACGCCAGTTCAAGGTCACGAACAGTGTTCAGTTGTGGATGATGTTCTCGTAATCGTCGACCCAAGATGTCCCACATGTGTTCAATGGGGGAAAGGTCGGGGGATCTGGCTGGCCAGTCTAAGACTTGAATGTGATTTCTCTGCAAAAGTTTGTTAGTTATGCGGGCAGAATGAGGGCGGGCATTGTCTTGCTGAAATGTGAACGTAGGGTTGCGTTGCATAAATGGCAAGACAACAGGTGTAATGATTTCGTCACAATATCGTTGTGCAGTTAATGTTCCATTAACAGTAACCAGGTCAGTTTTGCCGTTGGAATGAATTCCCGCCCAGACCATGATGCTGCCTCTGCTGTATCTGTCAAGCTCGATGATGTTTGCAGCGTCGTACCGTTCGACTCGCCGACGCCATGCTCTTAGTCTACCATCCGCAAACTCTAGACAGAATCGGTATTCATCTGTGAACAAGACTTCGTTCCACTGTCTAAGACACCACTGCTGATGAATCCTGGCCCACCTCAAGCGTTCTACGACATGACGTCGTGTTAATGGAACCCCTACTACAGGGCGATGAGCTCTTAAACCAGCATCATGGAGTCGATTACGAACGGTTTAAGGGTGAACCATTGTGCCAGTAGCCAGTCGTAAGTCGGCCGCCAACTTGGGAGCACCTTGGAAAAATATTAAAATAATCAACAAATCCCACAATGTGTTGGTACATAAATATTATTGAAAAAACCCCTACCTTCATTCATTTATTAATTTGTTTTAAAAGTTAAATGGATGGAAAACAAATTAACATGCTAATTTGGACTATTTTAAAATTTATAAAGGACAGCCTTGGCAGAGGCAGAGCTGGAATATAATGAGGAACATGTCAGCAAGTCAGTTTATGTCAAGTTTCCAATGGCACAGGTTTCTAACGACATTAAGAACATTGCCGGTACATTTACTTCATACTAGAGTATATATAAATACTATTAGCTAATAAGGGTTCTTGCTCTGTGTAATATATTTTTACAGCCATGTACAGTTTGTGCTGAAGAAAAAAAAAGATCATGGGCAGTTGTATACTGTCAAATTATATAAGTTGGCAGTTTAAAATTATTTTTATGAGAAGGAAGAATTTGTTTTTAAATGTGATTAGATAGTTCTTAAAATTTCTGCCAAATTGAGTTTTTTATAAAAAGATTTTAAAATGTGTAATTTTATTATTAAATTATTAAACTTTTAATAGTAATGATTTAATTCTGTAATCTGTGAAATTCTTTTTCTATCATTTTACAATCCCAATTGACGTTTATGATACTATATGATAATGATGTTATGTTTGAGTCACGAAGTTTCATTTAAAACCTTACAGAACCATGGTTGTATGTTTTCAGGAAATTCTTCTGTGTATGCAGTAGTTTGGACAACAACACCGTGGACACTACCATTTAACCAAGCTATTTGTTATGGAGAAGGAATACAGTAAGTTCTATATTCTAATATTTTTGCAAACTGTAGATTTTGTAATGTTTCCTACAATCCTATAAGGCGTCTTTATGGAACTTTAATGACAATTTGTTTTAGTTATTGTGTCTGTACTGTCATCGTTGACCATGCTAGGTAGGTTTTTCAGGTATGATCAGATGTATCCCTCACTGACATTGTTTCTTTTCATTACAGAATCCTCATACGTATATGATTGAAGTGGTTGAATCTGGAATTTATCTCTTTGTAGAAATAACCATTTCAGAAAGATTTATTTAAATATAATTGACCTTATGTTAATCTAAAAAAGTGCACCTTTAATGCTGTGGCATATAAAATAATATTCATTGTTACCCAGAAAACAAGAGTTGATAAATAATTTTAGTTTTTAGCTTTATGTGTGTATATGTATTTATTTTTTGTGTATAAATGAACGAAAAGTAACATTATTTTCCCCTTTTTGTTTTTGTTTTAGATATTGTCTGTGGAAGAGTGGAAAGCACAATGAAATCCTTCTTTGTGAGGAAAGTTTTTCTGAAAAACTCGCTTCATTAATTGACAGCAAACTACAACTCAGTGGTGTTGTTGATGGTAAAATCCCATTATAATCTGTTTTCTGAAGTTTAACGACAGCTTCCATTAGCTTATGTTATGATGTAGGCTTAGTATCATAATTATTCAGATTATTCAGCATTTGTAAGTATAAACTCTAATGTGCATTTCTAACATTTTAATGTTTCTTTCACAAAACAAAACATGTACCACTTAATAAATGACGACCAATTTTTATTTTTATTACTGGTACATAAAACTGGCAGTCAATGTAAGATGCATAATTTTCCCCAAAAATTATACTAAAAATGAAACGTGGTTAATTGAATCTAAATCCTGACAGCTGGATGATATAATTCTAATATATTTTCTAATAGGGACAATATTTATGTACTTTACTTTAAGGTTCATGTTAAATATTCTGTTTATAGTTTTAAATCTGTAATAGAATAATCCATTAATAATTATGGTTCTAAAGCTTGTGGCTCAGTAACAGTAGATATGATTTTTTATTATCTAAAATGGTTTAATTGAAATTGCTCAATCAAAGAAATAGAAATCGGACCATAACGTTTTAACATGTAACTAAGAGGTTATTTTGATACCAAGTTCGCTGCTTTTAATTTCTTGTGGTATTATCTTTATGAACAGGTAGAAAGCTAGATGGAGCTACATATGTTCACCCGATGAACAACCGAGAACTGCCCTTCCTGGCTGGACACCACGTGGTTAAAGGTAAAGGGACAGGATTAGTTCACACAGCTCCAGCTCATGGACACGACGACTTTCAGCTGGCTGTTAGGCATGGTATTCCCATTGTGAGTTTTCATCAGTTACATCTGTAAAAAACATTTTATATTTTCACACAATAACATGTACAGTAATTTATATTTCTTTTCTTTTTTTAACATTGTCTCCAGGTCATTGTGATGGTGTCACTTTTTGGATGCCCTTTTTTAGTATATTCTAAGGGCACATGTCATTTATTTTATAACATATAAAAAAAATAAAAATGAAAATAGTAAATATTTAAGATTCCGTTCCTTATAAATATTTTGAGAAATAAGTTTTACTGATGTATGATTTTCCCTAATTATTTTTTAAAATAAATATCAAAAGCTGTATTATTTGTTGTCTTGTACGTGTAAGTGGAAATGTGTATAAAAGACACAATATTTGTGATGAGTTGCCTATATAATAGTGAATGTTTTCTTTATCATTTTAGACCATACATTCAGGGCTTCTAGATTATGGTAGCCCCATTCCCATGGCTAGTGATATTCATTGTTGGGCTAGTAAATTACTATTGCCACGCCCGACAGCTAGTGAATTTTTTGGTCAAATGTTGCAGTTAAGTCTATTTTGTAAATATGAATATCCCATCCACACCCCAACCCCCCAATGTTAGTGTTTTAAGCTCTATCTCCCTCTAAGGTAACATATTTGATTATTACTAGTATTTAGTAAAATTATATTAACTTTAAGTAAAGTAGGGCTAGTGCATTTTTGATCGTGGCTAGTAAATTTTGTAAATCACTGATCCCATGGCTAGTGGATTTTATAAAAATTCTAGAAGCCCTGAATACATCATACTTAATGTAAATATGTGCCTTTATTATCTTTTTTAAAGACATGTCATGTAGATCCTGAAGGACGGTACATGGATGATGTTGGTCAGGGGTTGGCAGGAAAATATGTTGGAGATGAAGCAAACTCTGCAGGTTTTGTACACTATAGTCCATGCATCATTATTATTCTTTTGTATCATTTAGCAATTACAAAAATTCCGTCAGTTACCATTAAGTCTTATCCTAGATGGACAGCCCTTATAGCTGAGGTATGCACCCAGGATTGCTTGATCAAATCTTAAATTTGATGCCAAAGAGACTTTGTTGAAGGCATCTCTATGTTATATTTACCATGGCTAGAAAAAGAATGTCAACAAAATATTTATCAGAGAGTGTTGTTTGACAACATAATTGGAAATGAATTAAAATCATGTTGCCAGCAGCAAGTGTAAAGTCACACAGCTTTTCTCTACTGGACTTTCACATTAAAATGTAGATTGAATTATATAGTATTATGATATTTTTACCAACCACCACCAGATACACCAAATGCATGTGTTTTTCCCGTTATTACTAAGCTTCCATTCATATGCATGTATACCATTTTAGTTACAGTATGTATTAAAGTTAAATTTATATTTATTAAATGAATACCCATTTTAAATAATAAGTTAAAATTCACAGATTTTGTCTTTAATCTACTCTATATGCATGTCTTCTTCTTTTTGTAATTGGTTTTTGTATATTTTCAGTTCATTATTTTCTTTTGTAATTGGTTTTTGTATATTTTCAGTTCATTATTTTCTTTTGTATTTGGTTTTTGTATATTTTCAGTTCATTATTTTCTTTTGTAATTGGTTTTTGTATGACCGGCCTCAGTGGCATCGTGGCAGGCCATCGGTCTACAGGCTGGTAGGTACTGGGTTCGGATCCCAGTCGAGGCATGGAATTTTTAATCCAGATACCGACTCCAAACCCTGAGTAAGGCTCAGTGGGTAGGTGTAAACCACTTGCACCGACCAGTGATCCATAACTGGTTCAACAAAGGCCATGGTTTGTGCTATCCTGCCTGTGGGAAGCGCAAATAAAAGATCCCTTGCTGCCTGTCGTAAAAGAGTAGCCTATGTGGCAACAGCGGGTTTCCTCTAAAAAAATCTGTGTGGTCCTTAACCATATGTCTGACGCTATATAACCGTAAATAAAATGTGTTGAGTGCGTCGTTAAATAAAACACTTCTTTCTTTCTTTTTTTTCTTTGGTTTTTGTATATTTTCAGTTCATTATTTTCTTTTGTAATTGTTTTTGTATATTTTCAGTTCAATATTTTCTTTTGTAATTGGTTTGTGTTTATTTTCAGTTCTTAAATATCTGGAATCTTATATACTGCATGTGGAGGACATAGTTCACAGTTATCCGTATGACTGGAGGACAAAGAAACCTGTGATAATCCGCGCCAGTCAGCAGTGGTTTATAGACACTAGCAAGCTCAGAGACAAGGCTATTGTACGTTCAACCAGGGTCATTCTCTTTCATGTTAATAAAGTTAAAGTTTGTTTTGTTTAAAGATACCACTAAAGCACATTGATTTATTAATCATTGACTATTGGATGTCGAACATTTGGTAATTTTGACTTACAGTTTTAGAGGAAAAACCTGCTAAAAGTTTTCATTAATAGCAAGGGATCTTTTATATGCACCATCCCACAGACAAGATAGCACATACCATGGCCTTTGATTTACAAGTCAAGGTGCATTGGCTAGAACGAGAAATGGCCCAATGGGCCCACCGACAGGGATCAATCCCAGATCAACTGCGCTTCAGCCCAGCAAATTATCACTGGCCCCTATATGTTAACAATCAACAAAAGATGACTGGATTTCAGATTGACACATTTTTACACATATGATTTTATAAATACATTTGTCTGTTATTTCTTTTACGTTCATCAGAATATATAAAAAAAAAATCATCCACAAACTGTGTGAATTTGTGAAGCCGTTTTCACATAAGTTTGCAGATGGAATTTTTTTTCATACCCAGATGAACACAAAAGAAATAATAGACAATACTTATAATTAAATTTGAACAATAGATGCAAATAATAACACTAAAAGTTCATATATTATTTTTAATTATTTTGGGGTTAAAAACAATAACACTCAATAGGACAAATTATCAATATAAAATGACGTCATCAGATATGACGTTCCCTGATGACGTAATTTTTCCATTCATGAGAAATGAACAAACTCTCATTGTTACGACTAAACCAATGGGATGACGTTATATGATAACTAATATAATGGAAATTTAATTTTTTAAGATGTATATATTGGTCAATTTTCTTAATCAATTTAAAATATTTTTCAGACTTGAATATGCAGTGAAACTGATAATAATGTGTTTGTTTTAAGTATACCAAAAACATTCTGATGCCTAAACAGGTTAATTTCACAAGGCACAAGATCTTATAGATACTTGTTATGAGAATGGTGTGTCAGGGCTTTGAAGTACATGGATAATTACTAACCATTTTTCTTTTCAGGAGATGTTATCAGATGTAAACATTCTTCCGAAGTCTTCAGAAAAAGGAATGTTGTCTCAGCTGGAAAAACGTACCTACTGGTGTATCTCTCGACAGAGGGTCTGGGGTCTACCAATACCTGTATTTTACCACAAAGAAACTGGAGACACACTTATTAACAAGTAGATATATTATACATGTATTCATATCACACTGACGTTGATTTCAATATATGCTAAAGTTTGCTATTTTGTGTATACCCTCTATCTTCCTCCTGCCTTTCTCCAAAAAGTAAAAAAGAGTGTTTATTTTCAACCTGGAGTGATAGTAAATCTTTTTTAAAGTCCTGACCTTTCATTTTTTCTGATTTAAGGTTTGTCCTTTTCCTTTTATTTTGCTAACACCAATCTGTCTACTTTTTTCAGCGTAATTTGTCAAACATTTTTCCATCGCTTGTTTTCACTGTTTTAAATATTACTGTTGGTCATTATTCCATGTGTTTAAAATTAAATGACTTTGTCATTTGTAGAAAGACAATCGATCACTTGTATGACCTGATCCGGAAACATGGTGCTGATTGCTGGTGGACGTTGCCAATGTTGGAACTTCTACCCACCTCGTTACTAGAGAAGGTAGGCATAGTGGGCCAAATTTATGAAATGTATTTATCTTTTAGCCACATCTTACTTTCCTAAACAGCCATCTTTATTTATTAGTAGCAGGTTTAATATGTAGTATAAGTACACATTTGTCTTCTAAAATAACCGACGCCATAAAACCTTAAATAAAATGTGTTGAGTGCGTTGTTAAATCAAACATTTCCTTCTGAAATAATGACAAGAAACATTATTTCAAGAATATAGAAACATTTAGTGTTGTCTTTATGAACAAAATAAATGTTATATGTTGCAAAACACTTGTGTTTATTATAATATTATATAACAATTTTGCATATGACTAAAATTATTATTGTAAATGAAAGGTTGTTAAATTTTCAATCAAATGACAGGTTTCTTAAATAGCTAATCATAAGGAAATTGATATTGTTGCAGAAAAAACTCTTTAATATGAATTGGTTGTCTGACACAATTTATCACAGATAAATGTTTAAAGTGAAACTTAATTTATTTTAGCCTCAAGATAAAAACCTCCTCTAGAAAGTTTTGACCACCTATTGTGATTAATTGGATGTAGAATCCAACATAAACAGCAATTTAATTTTTTTTTTAATCCTACCGGGATGTTTTTAGCTACTTCAGGAGCCAGTTGTTCAAACATTAGTTAGCCTAATCATTTGTTAAGAGATATTTTCAAACTAAATACTGAATTAAAATAAATTATAGTAATTGAAGAGATATGTTGAAATGGGATTTAGAACAGACAAAGGAAAATACATGGGCATCAAATGTAAACTGTATTTTGGATTTATACAAAATTACTGAACCTAACTATGCTTTGAACAACTGAGCTCTGGTTTTTAATTGCCTTACACAGAGTTTAGTTTATGGTTTTTTTGTGGAACTGTAGTTTGTATTTACTTAACTGCTTTTTTTTAAAGTAAACGTATTCATAGATAACTAGATATCAAGCAGTAATTTCTTTCTACAGGAAGGGTTGGGAGAAAGTGACGACTATGTGAAGGAAAATGATATTCTTGATATCTGGTTTGATAGTGGAGTATCCTGGGCTACAGTACTGAAAGGTATATTCCAATTCTTTTTATGTGCACCTGTAAGTCTTAGGCCAAAAACACACTGAGTCTGGTGAGTCTGGCACTGTCAAAATATTTCACATTATTTTTGTCATCTTCTGTCAGATCTGTAGTTTGTGCCAGTTCAAATGCAGTGTGTTTTGTCACATTCGATTCAATATGTTTCTTTTTTAACTGGTTCCATACTTGCCAAACCATACTCGGCTTCAGGGCCCAGATTTTTCGAAACGACGATATCGTAAAACCATTATAAGCTATAACTTCACTATGGCTTGAGTCAAAGTAACATCATAGCCTATGACAGTTTTACGATATTGTAGCTCTAAGATAGCTTCAAAAACCTCTAGCCTGTATGTTTTGGGCCTTAAGTTTCATGGTTTAACCTCCATGGCTGTCTACGTAGGCTACTATTTTTCAATAAGCAGCCTAGCCATTTGATTGTCTTTTGGGATGTTCAGACCAATTTGTTGAGAGGTCAGTATAAGTATTTTTAAAAAAGAAAAAAGTTTTATCAGTTGTAACTTGTTGAATATGATTTACAAAACAAATACCATAAATTCTATAAATATGATTTATATTCAAGTTAGTACTTTCTTCTGTGTTTTCATCAGATGTTGGGCAGCAGGCTGATGTGTATTACGAGGGTCTCGATCAGTTTGGTTGCTGGTTTCAGACATCACTGCTCACTAGCACGGCACTCAGACAGACACCACCGTTCAGGTAAGCAGTGGCCAGACCACATGCTTATAAAACGTTTAGAGCCTAAACTCAAGGCTTTTAATAGAATCTGAGACTTTTAACGTCATGGCAACGCTATACATATTGCATGTGTGTGATGTCAATAGAGATTCGAGTCCAGTTTTATAAGCATGGGCCAATGGCCACGCTACTAACCATGTCAGTTTGTTGCTTGTAGGTTGATAAATTCAGACTTTTATTAGTCAAACCAAATATGACGAACTTAAACAAAAATAATCGAACAGAGCATGAGTAGTTATTTTTTTTGGAATTTGTTTTAAATATATAAACTAAATTAGAATTCGGTATGTGTAATTTGGTTGTTTTGGGATTGGGATTTATATATATAAATTATTATTTATTTATTATTATTTTCTTTTGGTGTTAACACCCAATTTTTATTGTTATATTTAAGTGTCTTCCCTGATATTAAGGCCCATGTTTTGTGTTAATTGTTTTATTTGTTTAAGTGTGTTCCTTCAGGAATCTACTTGCTCATGGGTTTACAACTGATGAACATGGTAAGAAGATGTCGAAATCACTTGGCAATGTGGTGGATCCTGCTATTGTAGTCAATGGTGGCAAGGTCAGAATTTAAGGAAAACAATAATACATGTTAAACTTATGATAAAAGGTCTTCCAACACTAAGTACTGTTCAAGAAATAATAATTATTGTGATAATTAACCAAAATTTGGCTGAGTTTGCTGGCTCTGTTGGATAGTTTAATTAGGTAAAACAAAATCATTACATTTTATTCTGTTTGTGATCTGGCCAATACACAGGAAAGGGTCTTTTTACCTCTTCTCATGAGATTTTTTTTTTTTAAACACCAAACAGACCACCTTAAAAAAAATTAAAAATTAAATGTTTTTTTTATTGAAGGTCCATTTTTTTTTCCCAAGGACTCTTAGAATACGATGTGAAAATAATTAATGTTCAAGTTTTTAAGTTATAACTCATTTTAATGTTTGTTGTAATGTAATTATTTTATAATTTTGTTGACTAATTGTTTTCTGAATTTAAATTCTTATCCCATTTGTAGAACAAAGAATCTGATCCTGCCTATGGAGCTGATGTGTTGCGGTGGTGGGCAGCGAACGCACAGTATCACACAAACATCATGATCGGGCCAAACATACTCAACGGATTCAATGAAAAAATGTATAAAGTAGGTGATTTCTTATGAATACTGAATTATTTTCTCCCGATACCCAATTTTTAATTTGTATAAAACCATTATTGAAAGTCAGATAAATGGATAAAGCAATCAAGGAGATCTATAGTAATGAAGCAACTAGGAAGTAAATAGCAATTGAATGACTGTACCTTATTTTTATTTTCAAGCCTGTGCTTCCTGGCTGGTCATGGTATCTGTGGTCCATTTTGGTAATGGGACAGAATAGAGTTTTCCCTTGTATTTAGTCAAATTAATGATCTCTTCAATGCGTTATTTTTGATACAATGAATGTTAATTTTACTCCAAATTATTTACATTTGAAATTTAATTATCTTGTTTATTCACTGTTTTGAAGGTTAGAAAATCTCTGAGATTTCTCCTTGGCAATCTGTATGAATTTGAGCCAGCTCCTCAAACCATTCCATATGAAGATCTGCTGCCTCAGGACAAATACATGCTGCATTTAGTGCATGAGTTTGGTACCCAGGTTTGTGTTTGTATTTACACTCTTAAGTCGTGTAGGCTGAATCTGGTTAACCTGTTTGGCCAAGTTTCAAAAATTACATTTAGTCTGTTGAACCGAAATCTCTCATCTTGTTTTGTTTTTTTCCTGCTATATTTCTTTTTCCCTTCAAAATTTGGTTGTAACATTAGGTGAAGAAAGATTATCTATCAGTCCACTGCTAAAATTGTGGTTTTGGTTTCAGCACACAATAGTAATTATGCTTAATTTAGCCCCGGAAATTAGCATCATGTTTTATTTCTGTACTTGGAATTAGTCTGGATACTTATAGGATATTGAATTTGTTTGACACTCAATCTCTATTTTTGTAGTGGGGTGTCAGTAAACATCCATTCATTAAAGCCGCATGCCCTAGTTCCATCCAGCGAAAATAAATTATAATTTGGTTAATCTACAAACCTGTAACACACTTAGATCACGTTTTTATCAAATAGAGTGAAAAAGCAGGTTTTATATCGATAAATACCATGGGAATCCCCATGTCCCAATTGCTTGAAATAATTTTGAAAGTTAGTATTCTGATGTCACCGGTAGATGCCGCTTGAAGCACAACAATGCCTACGTCACGACAAATTTCACAGACTTGGGGTGCGTTCGTTTCACCTCTCCTAGACATGTTGGTTTTTAAGGGTTTGTAACGTTTTGTATTGAGACACTTACTTGTCTGAACTTTATTGTTACTGAAAATGTTCACGAACTGTGAAGAAAAATCTTACAAATGAACAACAACAAATTGGATGTTGATTGCGCGAACCGTGCACGAGAAAACAAACCAAACCAAAACGATAACGGTCACGTGATATACCAACGTCTGTGACATTGAAATGGAAATATCCCCTCTAAAAATAGATTGGACCTCGCTTGCTTAATGGTTTTTTCTCGACAGAACGTCGTGGTTTTACAAACATCAAAAAGCACTTCAGGTGAATGGAAATGTGTATTCTAAATAATAAAATGTAAGTAAAGTGCAATTTTATTTGTGAAAAATGGGTTTAATAGCGAAAAACAACGCCGTAATGGTTAACAAATAGCCGTAACTAGGGTGTGTCCCTTTAATTTATTTCTTTGAATCCTATTTTATATTAAATTGATGTTATTTTATTTCTAACATAATACAGATAATTTCAAAATGTAGATAAATAATTTTGTGAGGTATCAACAGAAGTGGGATTTTTTGTAAAAATGATACTGTGTTTTTGACATTACTTCACTCATGGTAAACCTAACATGTAGTGTTTGTTTTTCTTCTGTAGGTTACCAAGTGGTATGATGAGTTCAGTTACAGTAAAGTGATTCTTAGTTTAGAGAAGTTTGTAAACACTCATGTTTCAAGCTACTTCTACACCATCAAGGACAGGTTAGTGAAGAGTTTTTCTTCCTGAGTAACTAAAACGTCAAATACTTTTATACTACTGGACCTGTTTTAAGCTTTCAGACATATACATATCCATCTATGATTTGATAATGCAGTGTTTAATAAATTAAATAGCAATGGTTTTGTTTGATATTTTTGTTGAAATTGCTTAGTTGTAAGTGAGAAGTCAATGTTATTCTTGTATATAATTTCATCACCTACTAAAAATAAATATTTAATTCAGACTCGAGAGGTACTTAAGAAAATATGACCTTTGTACATATCTCATGGAATTCTCCTTTTTTATTTTTAGAACAAATCCTATATTTCTCCAGTAGAGATGATTCGTCACAAGTGTTTTTTTAATATGGGAAGTATCAACCCAGTCTATGTAAATTGGTATTAGTAATACTGATTAACTAGATGAGGATGATATTTTACATATTAAAAAACAGAGTAGTGAATTCTATTTACTGTAAAATCATTTATTTTCGCGGGTACTTAATTTTTGCGCAATTCGCGCAAAAACATTTAGCGTGAAATTTACAACCCCGTGAAAAATTAATCTATTCTAATTTGATCACCAAATTGTTACTAGACGACCTGATTATAGAAATGTACAATTCCCAAATGTTCAAAAGAACACAGATATGGACCCAGATATATATGGTGTGTAACAAAAAAAAAAAAAATCATTTTCAATTAATTTATTACAAAACAAACAATGCATGTAATAGTGATTGAGGAACAACATACACGGGAAAAGGAATTAAACACTGCTTACTAGTAGGTATTTAAAGTTCTTACGTAAGAATGAAGTTGGTGAAACTTGCCGATCTATTGTTAGTCACTTTATATCAATCAACAAGAATGCCGGCTTTGCGAAAACCATTCATGATCAGATTCTTTTTCTTTGACACAATCTCACACACTTCAATTAGCCACTGTGCATGAATTGGTTTAACAATGCTGGTTTTTATGTCAACATTCACACTTTTAACACTGTCCTCATTTTCAGACTCTTCCTCGTTATCATCCAATTTTTTTCCAACTTCACTTGCGTACCACACATGAAAGCACCGTTTCAATTCATCTTTGAAAATTCTGTTGACGGTTAAATCCAATGGCTGAAGCTGATCCGTACAACAAGCAGGAATGTACACAATCGAAATGTATTTTTTTGTTAACAGTTCGCATATTTTCTCCGTTCTGTGAGCTTTGTAAACGTCAAAAAGACACAAGGCTTTTTGATCACGTGGCAGGCCAAGTTCTTTTCGGGTCGAGGTCACATATGGGTCAATGACATTCTCAATAAACTGGAGCATGCTCGATTCGTTACTCCAATGTGTTTCTGTGTGAGTAACGTCCCAATCGTCAGGAAAGTTTATATTTGGATGGCACCGGTCTGTTTTCCCCGCATAGATTACCTGTGGTGGTAACATCTCTCCACTCTTAGTGATTGCTAGCAAAGCAGTAATTTGACGTTTGTCGTCGATGTCCGATATCGTCACCTGTTTTGCACCCTAATCGTTTGATCTGGTAGAAAGCCTACACGATCAAACGATTGTTTTTGGATCGTCTTAATTGTTCACTGTATAAACACTCATACTAATTTTGTTAATTTTTTTTTTTTTTTTAATCAGGGATGCACGAAATATTAATTCCAGGAACATGGCTAATTTCTGTTAGCGCGAAAATTACACCCCTTGAAAATAAATGATTTTACAGTATCCTATAAGAATTTGAAAATAACATTTTAATTTGATATTTAGTAAATCAAAGTTCAGAAGTTGCCTTACCAGTAATATGTCATTACGATTAGGGTAAATGTAGTTTGACGTCACCCACTAAAACTAAATATCATAAAAACGTTACGCTCAGGTACACAAGTCTTGTTGGTTGTAAAGTTGCCGAGTTAATGATAAATATCAAATGGCTTTACGACGTCACAATTATGGGCAAGTTATAGGATAAAAAATAGTTCTCTCTTTCAGTTTTATATTTAACTTTCATACAACCTGACCAAAAAACCCGACAGTGGTCTGATATGAACATTTTTGTTGTTTGTATCTAGATGTTACTGCAGCAGTATATTAGACCCATCTCGTCTGTCCTGTCTCACCGTACAGTATCATCTCCTGGATGTTTTGGTTAAAACCATGGCACCCATCCTGCCTCATTTTGCAGAGGAGGTTTACAGACATTACCCCAAAAACAAGCAGATTTCAGGTAAGATTTATTAAGAAATATTGTTAAAAATGTAATAGCATGAAATATAGCAAATGTTTGTGTAATGTCGAGTTTGATCAATTTATGTGTGAAGAAAAAGGTATAACTAAAAAAGGTAATAAAAACTCAAAAAGTGTAGATCTCTCTATATTTGTCTGAAAGGTCACTAGAATTTAATCCAGCATACAAGAAGGAAAATGACATTTTAATATTAAAATTAAATTAAAGATTATTCATTTAAAAACTAGCTTAAAATTGTAATTTTTTTAACTAGTCTTATATTCTGCTGCCTTGATGTTCTAAAATTGTTAAGACATGACCATTGCATATTTATATCAATTAATCGTTAGGTCTTATTAAACAAATTTTTATTGTTTTAGATAAAAATAATATTTGATGAAATTTTTTTTAGCTATATTACTGATTATTTCTAGGAGAAACAAGTATTTTCAAAACACAGTGGTTTGATACCAAGGAGGAGTGGTGCAATAATGACTTGATGCAGAATCTGAAGCCAGTGTTTGATATCCGTAATGATCTTCACGGTGTACTGGGGAGTGAGGACCCGGTCGAGTACGACATCGCCATCTTTGCCAGTCGGATTCTGCACGATATTCTCAGAGTAAGTACAAAATTCATAGCGACATTACTGAATACCACAGACAATTGTTATTTTAATATATCTTCTTCTTGCTAGCTTTTCTTAGTGTAAACATTGTTGGGTTAATAAAGTTCTGATTAATGGTGCCTCATATGTAATTTATATATGACAACTGTACCAATTCCAATATAAAGAATTAAAAAAATAAAATAATTAGATTATGCCATTATTAGTGAACTCAAATGATCATTATAATCCTGCAGTAACGTATTATAAATAATAGTAAGCATTACCAACAATTAGTTGAACAGGCATTATTTTTAACTCTAATTTCATCAATTACTTGGGTAAATAATTTAAAGTGAACACACAATATTTCAGCTCATTATCTTATCCAAAAACCTATATGTGGGACAGATGGACAGAAAAAATGTATAGTCCCTCCGATTGGAACAGCAAGGGACTAATAAATGTTTTAAAAGCAGTTTATCTTCTTCAGGAATTCCAAAAGGAGGTCACATCAAGTACCTCCGCCCTGAATGAGATTCTGCAGACGTCTCAAGCCAGTGTGTTAGACAAACCTCCGCCCGTGATTCCTGACGACTCGCAGATTGTTGATGGAGTCTGTAATGTCTACAGTGAAAGTAAGTATCACCTCATGGTAATATCCCAGATAGACTTTCTTTCAATGTGATTTTCAATCTATAGGGTGCACACCACCAAATGAAATCCATAATCGAAATTATTATCCACATGGTTCAACATAACCGAGTTAATAATAATCATACGAAGCACACATGTAATAACAAGTGTAATGACATAATTTTGGGAAGCGACGTCATAACATGACATTGCTTCTCCAGTCCTAGCTCAGACTGTGCATTTGAAATATGTCATTTCGTCGTCTCCTTCTAGTTGTGGCTGAAATATTTTGAGTTGGGTCTTGTTATTCATAAAGAAAACAACAATAATAATATGGATAATAACGAAATTATTACACTCGCATGCGAGTCGTACTGATTTTATGTATTACCCTCATTCTTGCTCAGGCAATACAAAAATCCTGACACTCGTTTCATAAAATCAGTATAACACACAAGCTCGTATAATAATAATCTCTATATGGTAACTTATGTTGTTAAAGATGCTACATGCAATCTTTTAGTCAACAAAAAATTATACCAGTACACCATGTAGACAGGAATATAACAACACCTCATCATAAGATTCCTCAAAGTAAATGGGGCCGTACATTTCTCATTTCAGAGTCCTTGATTGCCCTAGTTCTGCACAAAAACTCATGATCATTTAAGTGACACCAGACACACTTTTAAGTACCCCAATATTAATTAAATTTGAATTATATATAAAACAATAGTTCATCCCAACAAGTCCTATCACATATTTCACCACTGAGGGATATGGCATTATTAAATGTTCTATAAAAAATTTGAGGAATTTTTATCTTTGGCCTAGTGATACACTATTTTTACAGTGCTACCCTAAAAGAAGAATATCTTTCTATCTTTCCTAATTCAGATTTCAAAAACAAATTATATATTAACACACCGTTTTACTCTATTTCTCTTTACAGAATCCTCAGGGACTGTTTTAATGCCAGAGGAATACAAACTGATAATAATGCCTGCCGAAGGTAACATCTGTGAACGATGTCGTCGATACACAGCCAAGTCGGCAAGCAGTCCATGTGAACGGTGTATTGACGTGCTTGCAGGACACTGGGAATAGCAGACACAGTGTTGAACACGTGTGCTTGTTACTTCCAAAAATATCTTGTCTTCAGCCATCCAGTCAGCTCAACATTTTACAGTTCAATTTTTTGTGGCATTTATTTTTACTTGACAAAATTGTTGAAGACAGATTTGTGTCATTCTGTGATGTTTAGTGAATGGGACATTAACTATTCTGTGAGGATTTGTTAGCATCATAAAACTATTCTGTGATGTTTTGATAGGATTAACTATTCTGTGATGTTTGTCAAAGTTACAATGGGGAATTCCTGACAATTTATACATGAATGTACTTGTAATTTTCTAGATGAAATGTGATGGTAGCTTTGATTTCAATGCTGCAAACAACTTTGTTATTCTAGCAAACTTCGGGGAAAAAAGGAAAATTGCCATCAATATTATTGACTCGTAGTTAGATATTACTGTTATTGTGTCATGTGATAGTGGCATGGGATGATACGTGTTGTGGAGTTATTTGTAGTTTTGAAAATACAATGTAATTGTATTTTTATATTTTCACGCATTTGAATTGTGAAAATTTTAACTAGAACTATAAAATAAATCATTTTAGTGCTCTATCTAGAATTCCATTGTTGGCTTATCTAAGGTTTTTAGCCCATGTACTTAAAAAACAAGTGTTTTCAGTAATGTTTGGTCTCTTTGTGTAATCTCCCCTATGTAACATGGTGAACATAGCTATCATGCAGGAATATTTAACTATCTATAATTTGGGTTAATTTTATGTCTTTTACATATTTTATGTGTAATGAATATAATTATGGATAATTAACAGTAGTTACTTTTCCTTTTTTTCTTTTAATAATCGTTCACATTTTGTTTGCGAGTCCAGGGCTCAGTTTGTTCTTCAAAAAGAGGGATTTAATTACATCCCCCCACCTCCGTATATGATAAATCCAGTATCTCAGTGCAGAAAGCAATACAGTACAGTAACTGTTTTTGTAGCAGGTTACTTATAGCTATATTCTTATAGCATAAGATATATCTATATTTTATGATAAAATATAATAAACTTTTGTATTAAAAATTGTTTACTTAATTTTTATTTTATTGTTAGGTAGGCAAGATTCCATCATTCTTGAAAAAATAGTGGAAGCATTTACCTTCAAATATAGATTGCTGTCTATTATTTCTAGATCCAATTTTTAGAAAGCTAAAAAGAGAAGAAAAAAAAATCAATGACCTTTATACAAGGTTGCATCATTTGAGGGAATTCTTGTGGTTCAACATTCATTATTGAGCGAATCAAAGTCAAAATCTCCATTTCCATCAAAGCTGTAATGGACACTGATGCAATGCAACAGATTTTCAAAGCTGAATAGATTTCAACTCTGCGATATGTCACACACCTGACACAGACTCTTCGACTGTGATCCATACAAAAGAAATGTGTCTGGTCTGCATAAATCTGTCCGAGGGCAATGTCAGATTTTTGGAAAACCAGACTTTTATTTTTTTTAATTTTTTTATTATCCCACTGCCCCCTTTCCTTTAAATTCAATCTCATTTCTTCCCAATCTGGCAACTCCTCCTATCTTTCAACTTATTTCCCTATCCACCTCCACATCCCAGTCCTTGTCTCTCCAATTGCGACAGTCTTGTGGCTATCTGTGCCACACACCTGCCATTTCCCATCAGCTTTTAGCTGTGGGCTTTGTCTGACCACTTTGGGGAGTGTTCAGTAGTTACTTCTGGCATCGTTAAGAGGCACTTGTAACCACCTACTATGCACCCCTACTACTGGCGGTCATTAGTGCCGTGGGGGAAACCAAACTTAATATAAACATTGTATACCACATCATAGTCATCATTACATTTCTGCATGTTCTACAGACATGTGCTGAATGTTTTTCTAAAACATAATAAAATATATGTAAATAACAAATTTTAAATAGTTCTTATAGTATACATTTTATTTTAAGCCATTATGCAACAATGCGAAACATGATGAGTAAAACTAATCAGACCAGTAAACGGAAACATTAACAAAAATATGTAAGGTTTTGGATGACATAATCATGAATTATAAATTATCTAAACATATTTTATTTATAAAATGCACTTTAAATTGAAATGGATAACAGTGCTTTACATTTTAACATTAATTTTTAATAAAATAGTAATGAAAAGTTCCGTGCCAAAGTCCACATGGTTCACAACTTGCATAGTTGATAAACAGTTTGTACATAATATTATATTTTGATTATATCTAATCAAAACATGTAGTAAACAAGAGTATCTAATCAATGACATTAAGAAATTCATTAAATAAAAGCAAAACTGAAAGACGTGTGCAAATTCACAGTTCAATATACAACAGAGGAACTATTCAAACCTATACCAGGAGACAATATTTTCATTACTTTTTCCAGTTTAATCTTATAGATAATAAAGATAGTACTAATCCATGGAGTACAAAATCAGAAATGTTTTCTCAGGGCATCTCAATTCTTAAAGCTGCTGCTGTAATGTCATTCCACTGTCCGCAAGATAAAGTAGTCAAGAGAGCAATATTATATGACATTTATTTTACACTGAAAATACTCAAATAGTAGTTTAAACACAACACCAACATGTCCACTAAACCCCCCCCCCCCCCCCCCCCCCCCCACATAGTTTAGTTCCATGATGAATTTTTCAAAACTGAATGTGTTGTTATACTTATATAACAGGTTATGTTTTGAATATTGAATTGAATATAGAGCATATCAAACATTGGACAATAAATGACAAGCAAAAAGTGTATCCATATTAACATAATAATCATCGCAAACAACTGCTATTTCATACACGGTCACAAACTGCAGGAAATATTTTCAAGTTTAAGTAGACCCAATTTTTGCAATATTTTGTGAGGTAAAAAGAACTAAAAAGCAGTTACCATGTATACCAATAGTTCACACCACTATCATCTGGATTTAATACACTATGGTGTAAAACACCAGTTAAGGGCAACTTGCAAAAATATTTAAAAAAAAAAAAAATTCAATAACTTATAAACCCACACCACTGAATTACACAGTTACAAATAAATTGTTAATGAGTATTTGTGAACTATACATCCGGCTTGAAAGTAGTTAATGTCTGGACTAGTTCAATCAATGAAATTGCGAGGTTGTACTCAGAATGTCCCTCATGCAGGTAGTTGGCCACATGGCCTAACAACAGAACTGTGTCTCCAAGGGCTACATCAGGCTTATGTAGCTGCTCACGGTCCTGAAAGTATGTCAAAAAAATTTCAGTAATAACAAATTTATTGTTTTTCAGGGGAGATATTAATATGTCCAGTACATACATGTCACCAACTTATATTAATAACTGAAAATACAAATAATAATTTAGAGCTGAAAGCCAAATCATCACAGCTGTAAAGCATTGTGTTGTTTGAATTTTTGTTGTTTTTATCACAAATAGTAAACAGCACCAATTTACATAAAATTCACGAATAATTAAATGTAATGACCAAAATGATAAAAGCAGTCATTCATGACTTATTTAGAGGACTATAAAGCAAAGGAATACACCTCAACACATTAAATTATGGCTATTTGGTGTCCAACATAGATATGTTATTTCAAAATCTGGTGTTTTTTATTATAGAATTTTGTTTGGAAAGTAACTCTGATTCATATTCCAATATTTCGTGATTTTCGTTGTTGGTAAAACGGTTAAATATCTTCCAGGTATTTCTCACAAAAAAACAAAACTAAAGTGGCCATTATCAAGATAGCCTCGATCAGTGTTGTTTATTAATATCTTCAGAAAAACTGGGAAATATGAATAAATGTAAGTACTATATGTGGTATTGGAGTAATTTATGCACTAACCTGTTGTTTTAGCCATGTTGAGAGAGTTGTTGACATACTTGACACAATCTTAACAGTGTCTGGGGTGTCACATTTAAACAGATAGTGAGCAATACGTTGTCCTGCAATGAGCAACAGCTGTGACCCCATAATCTCATGATCATTAACTGTTAGCAAAACCTGAAACCAAATAGAATTCTTTCTTTTTTTACAAATGCATCCTTGTATTCACATCTGTACTTATAAGTGACCAAAAATAGCTATTTGAACCGATGCTCCTTATTAAAACAATATTTGATTCTAAAATGAACATCTTTGAAGTGTCTTTTATAGATAGGTGGTTAGTACACAGTGTGATCTATTTATGTTCATTTTATCCAAGAGTTATTCCTAAACTGATCATAGGGAAGGAGTGACTTTTTTTAAAGTATATCTACCTGACAAAATATTTTTAGTTTAAACCATATACGCAGAAAGAAAAATTTGTAAAAGACCCAGCATAAAATAATAATTACAGTGCCTCCTATCTCCAATTTGGGAACAACTCTAATTGCTTATTTTTTATCATTTCAAACCAGTTATTAAATAAGATGATCACATACATAGAGGGGATGATTTTCTGTGATCACGGAAAAACGGACGGAATCGCGGAATTTAGTAACTGAAACGGAATTTGCAATTTTTTAAAAATAACCTTCAAAAGTTGTATTTCTGGTTCAAGCACCATAATAAATATTTTTAGTAGTTTTAAGATTCAATATTGATAATATACGCATAGTGTCACTTTACATAGTGAAATTTAACTTGAAATATAAAAATAAACATTTACTAATACAATTTTAGAATGTTGATTATATAATAAGATTTCTAGTACGTTCAATTTCGATATTTTTCAATAATACTTATTACGATTCAAAAGCATAGCCAATTTACACAACGCTTTCGCCAGAAAACGTAATTTCATAAAACTTCGGGCATATTCGTTAATTTGTACGGAAACATTTCACATGTATAGTCCGTCCCACGGGGAATGCCTTTTTTCATGCTACGGAATTTACTACATGTTATTTATTTTTGAATCGATTGTTTTCTAAATTGCACACAAAAATAGCATTTTACTTTTCTTCTCACCGGTTTATTATTGTAACACATGTAGCACATGCTACAGACCCTGCGGTTCAGGGGGTCCCGTGGTGAGGCATTGTCATCATTGTGTACATTTTCCCCCTCTCCCCGAGGGGGTTGCAAAATATATATCTTGGAAATTGGGCTGTTATTTGTGCTACAGGCTCTGAATATATAATTCTAGGCAAATATATATATATATATATATATATTTAAAGTTATAAAATAATGTCGAAACTTTAAACGATCGACAGAACAGTGCTTAGTTTCGGTTCACTACTACTGGCCTATATCCAGATTGACTCGACCTCGTTTGAATATGTAATTTGTGCACACGACACGCTAGTTAGGTTACAGAGAAACATACATGTGTAATCGAGTGAGTACTAAAATAGTAATTCTCACGTGTGCCCCCCCCCCTTTTTTTTTTTTGGTTCACGCTTTTGTAATCATACTGGAACTAATAAAATGTTCTCATGTATTTATTTATTTAGACATAGTTTTTGGCAACTAATATAAGATTACGAACAACACATTACCAAAGTTCTTGTTCATATTTTCGCGAAAATAGCGGGGTTTGTCAACGGTGTGTTTTGTTTATAAATGAAACTTACCCATAATCCATCAGATGAAATGAAACTAAAAGCCACACAATCAACAATTATTTATTGTTTGAATTTAAGGGAGAATGGATCTCTTTATTATTATTAAATACAAACAATAATTAACCGTAATTAAGTTCGTGGCTTTGTTTTAACCGCGGCTTATTTAAAGGTGCGGTTTATTTACGGATGAAGGTGGGAACCAAGTGGTGCGGTTTATACACTTTTTTCTTTTTTTTAAGTTTGTTTCAAAAATTATTTTTACAGGTATTTAAAAAAATAGCAATAGCAAATCAGCTCAGAGCTGAAACAATATAACAAATGTATATAGTTTATAACAATAAAACATGACACTAATTGAACACAAAAATGGAAAAAAACAGAATTTGCTAAAATCTGAAACGGAATGTGGCAAAATCTGAAACGGAAAATCATCCTCTCTACATACATTAGAAAAAGCCTTCAAAATATTTAATTTGGAAGGAAATTGCAAAACTTCTAATAAACTGACCGCGAAAAAATATATGGAGAAATGTGTGTATGCTATTTATGACTGGATTGGGTAAATTAAATAAATCCTAACCTCTTCAGCCAGTTTATCTTGACCAATAGAGTAGAGCTCGCAGACGTTATGACGTTTGAGATGGTCGACATCGAGACCAAAGTCCTTGGCCAGCTCGAGAACCATCACCGGCCATTTAAAGGCAGTGTTCTTCTGTCTCTTGCTGTGACTCGACAGAGGGTGCAGAGATCCACCATGTGTGGGACTGTCTGGTGATGACGCTTCTTTGTCAGGACTCTCCAGGGTTTGAACTGCATGGGAGATAACTCGGCACAAAAACTGAAAACATATTTTGTTTTTGTAAATTGTACAAATCTTTTGTCAAAAAATTGTATGTGGGGGAAAATGTTGGAACCACTGGGTTTAGATAAGTTAGCACAAAAACAGAACAAGATTTTGTAAACTGGACAGTATTTTGTACATAGAGCAAAAAAGATAACTAGAATTTTTTTAAAATGGAAATTGACGATAAACAATTGTTATTTTAAATGCATAACATTACTCTGCCCTTTACACACACCAAATCAATATATATTCCTAGTATTATGAAACTTTTGCAATGAAAAATAAATTGACAAATAATGTCATAGTAATTAATTTTTACCTTCGTTAATACCCTGACACTGTTAAATATCAGTATTAAATAAACTTTTTGTTGGCAAAAGAATTTATTATATACAATATAACCATTTTAAAACTTATTACCATAAACATCTAAAACAGAAAATAATGTCAAGCTTGTACTCAGATAAATGTGTACTAAGTTTAGTGTTGTGAGATAAATGTGTACTGAATTTACCGTTCGGCGACTGAGAGAAATTCCAGTATCAACATTCTGGTTTGGAAGAAGTGGATGGGAATGCAAGTCTTTGAAAAAACTGTTCTTTCCCTGAAAAGGAATGTATTTCGTTTTAAATAAAAATGTCAACTAGAGTTATAAACTACACAAATTAAATGAGTTAAATAAAACTGGAAATGTTTTAATATATTGGTAGAAACTCACTCGGTTAATAAAATGGCTTTCATAGTTCAAAGAAAAGAACATGAATTTTTTTTTTTTAAATCGAGAGGTAGAAATGCTTTAAATTCAGATAGTATCGATATTTTAACCTATTTTTAAGCTGAAGACTAGAAAAGATACATATTGACAGCAAGACTGTGCAGGCCTTTCCCCAGGATTTTTTTAAGGCACTTACATTTTTAGAATCAGTATAACACAAATCAAGCCAAAATAAGTGGGGTAGTGGGTTGAAAATAGTTAAGTGTTTGCCTTCAATCCAGCTTTTTTTTTTAAAAGTAACCCATCAATTCCCCACCCCCAACAATTTCATAATTTGTGCCATGTTGTTGCTGTTGATTTCAGCGTCGTGTTAAATGCTTGTGATTTCTTCTTGTAAAATACCTAGGCTAAGAATGCCGACTTCACAGTATATTCCATTTATAAAAAAAACCCAAACAACAACAACAAAACAGCTGTTAATAAAATTAAAATTTACGGTCTTTTAAAAATCCATCTAACTTATTAAATGTCACCTCACAGTCGTACAAATATATATCTAACATTATCTAACAAACATGATTATTGTAAGCTAATTCAGCGTACGTTTAACTGCAATTTGTATAAATTTATACTGTATGTTCATTTCCCATGATCGCGATCTCTCGACCATAGGTACAAAATTAACAAAGACAAAGGAAATAAATTAAACTGCCGTCAGGTATTCATTGATGCAAACAACTATTGTTTTTCTACACATTTACATCAAGATTTACTTCTGTGTAATCGTACTGTTCAATGTCCGCAACGAAGCCTCTTGACACGTGGGTGTCAGCTGACTGAAGCGCGACGTATATTCGTGTCGAGAGCTTTCCTCGGTTCAGCCAACGAACGTTCTTCCTAACGTTCGCGAACTATTTGATTGGTGTCCGTCGTGTCCATTTGGTTTAACGTGAAGCACACAAACCAGTGTAGCGAACGTTTTGTTTTCGCTCGATCTGGCTGAACTCGGCTCCAAGGATAGCCCTACATGTCTGTTTGTTTTTATTACTTTGGTTCAAAGACTTAACAAAGTTAAAATAACAAGTTACAGATCTTCCAGACATTGAATTACCATCACATTGCTGTCATACATGTCGAATGCATGCGGTTAAAATTAATAACAGTGATTATTAAAATAAACAAACATCATAAGGCCTACACTGTATTCTGGATTTTCTCGTTACCGGTCGCAAGATCGCTATTACACTAATTGAATATTTGGTATTATTATTATGTTTGAGCTGTTGGATAGATATGTAACTGTTTGTTCACATCAGAAGATAGAAAATGGTTTAGCCAAAATTTTAGCCACTTGCAAATAATTTTTAATTAGCCAATGGCAAATTTGACTACCGACAGCGAGAGCCTTGGATGTTTTCAGTGTGTGGGAGTATTGGGAAGGGGGTGTTAGGATAGAAATGATTGATTGCCAACTTAACTGTACTTTTAAAAAGTGCTTCATCTATCGTTTATTCAGTTAAATGGTACAGCTGATTCTGTCAATGGGCATCTTCTATGATCGACCTTGAAGCGTGATTGCTCGGCACGGGAATCCCGTTACGCGTAAGCGCCTTCCTGACGGATTAGCGGTCCCAGTAGATGTGGTAAAATTACTAAACACCAGTTGCGAGCAGACAACTGGTCCATTGTTAGGTATTTAGGAAGTGTTTTACCTGTCATAGTAATTAGATGTGCTTGATATACTGGTACACAAATTGTTTGCAAGAGGTAGTCGACTTCCACGCTCGTACTTGTGAAAATTGTTTTTCTAAAGCACTTCAAATCAAGGCGTAGCGGCAATTGATTTAAGGGGCTTCCACGCTGTCAAAGCGCTTACTTTACGGACCAAGGCGTGTCGGGCCGCTACGCCTTAAGGCCCTGGGGAAATCAAGCAACAGATTTACCCATGAATCAAAGAGTGACAACACTTTGACAGACATTATACTGAAGACTAGAATAGCATGCATTATGACAAGAAGACAGTTTGGTGTTTATCAGGTAATAGATTTGCCTTTGAATCGAAGAGTGACAACACTTTGACAGATTTCATGTGGAAGACTAGAATAACATGCATGATGACAAGAAGACAGTTTGGTGTTTATCAGGTAATAGATTTGCCTTTGAATCGAAGAGTGACAACACTTTGACAGATTTCATGTCGAAGACTAGAATAACATGCATGATGACAAGAAGACAGTTTGGTGTTTATCAGGTAATAGATTTGCCTTTGAATCGAAGAGTGACAACACTTTGACAGATTTCATGTCGAAGACTAGAATAACATGCATGATGACAAGAAGACAGTTTGGTGTTTATCAGGTAATAGATTTGCCTTTGAATCGAAGAGTGACAACACTTTGACAGATTTCATGTTGAAGACTAGAATAACATGCATGATGACAAGCAGACAGTTTGGTGTTTATCAGGTAATAGATTTGCCTTTGAATCGAAGAGTAACAACACTTTGACAGATTTCATGTTGAAGACTAGAATAACATGCATGATGACAAGCAGACAGTTTGGTGTTTATCAGGTAATAGATTTGCCTTTGAATCGAAGAGTGACAACACTTTGACAGATTTCATGTCGAAGACTAGAATAACATGCATGATGACAAGCAGACAGTTTGGTGTTTATCAGGTAATAGATTTGCCTTTGAATCGAAGAGTAACAACACTTTGACAGATTTCATGTTGAAGACTAGAATAACATGCATGATGACAAGCAGACAGTTTGGTGTTTATCAGGTAATAGATTTGCCTTTGAATCGAAGAGTGACAACACTTTGACAGATTTCATGTCGAAGACTAGAATAACATGCATGATGACAAGCAGACAGTTTGGTGTTTATCAGGTAATAGATTTGCCTTTGAATCGAAGAGTGACAACACTTTGACAGACATTATACTGAAGACTAGAATAACATACATGATGACAAGAAGACAGTTTGGTGTTTATCAGGTAATAGATTTGCCTTTGAATCAAAGAGTGACAACACTTTGACAGATTTCATGTTGAAGACTAGAATAACATGCATGATGACAAGAAGACAGTTTGGTGTTTATCAGGTAATAGATTTGCCTTTGAATCGAAGAGTGACAACACTTTGACAGATTTCATGTTGAAGACTAGAATAACATGCATGATGACAAGAAGACAGTTTGGTGTTTATCAGGTAATAGATTTACGTTTGAATCGAAGAGTGACTACACTTTTGACAGATTTCATGTTGAATAATAGAATAGCATGCATGATGACATCAAGACAGTTTGGCATTTATCAGGTAATAGATTTACCTTTGACAGATTTCATGTTGAAGACTAGAATAACGTGCATGATGACAACAGTGTGGTGTTTATCAGGTAAGAGATTTACCTTTGAATCGAAGAGTGACAACACTTTGACAGATTTCATGTTGAAGACTAGAATAGCGTGTACGATGACCGCGAGATGATAGTGGTGACGAGTCAAGTGGTAGTTCACTGGTTTCTGGTCCACCGCGAGTTCTCCAAGCGAGGCCGGACCATGAATATGCTGCCAGATTGGCTCCAAGTTAAACACAGGTACTTCGTTCATCTCACAGTTTGCCTGCAAATATACAGCTTCATTGTTCAAATATCTGACAAACTTGGGACACAACGATAATTTATTTTTCATCCAAGCAGTTTCAAATAGTAAGGTGGATGATATAAATTACTGAGGTAAAATATTTAATTGTACACTTTACACTGATGTATCATGATATATCTTATATCATTTGTATGTAATTACAAATCTGAACACAAATCAAGGGTAAAATAAACAGTTATCACTGCGATAATTTAAACATAATAATTTAATACATTTAAACATGTTTATAAAAATTATGTTTACCACATATATCAAACACACCTTGGCTAGTTTCTTCATTTGGGAAGTAAACATTGGCTGGATGTTTGGATGGATGGACAGATGTATGGATTGATGGGTGGGTGGATTGATGGGTGTATGGAAGGATGGATGGATGGTATCCACTGGATGGATGGATGATTGGATGGATGCACAGACATACAGATGGATGGATGGACAGATGGATGGCAAAGTGAAAGTATGTTTAATACACACACAAAAAACTGGAGAAATCTTTTATAGATTTCTTTTCAACATCACCTGTCCTCATAACTAGTGCATATTCCCTACGATTAGTAGACTGGTTCGAACATCCCAACAGCCAATGGGATGGCTTAGATTCTTCCACTGTGTACTCCTTCCTGTTTTGGTCACGTGACTATAACTTCCTTCTTTTCCCTGAGTGAATCGCAGAGAACTGGAAGAGGGGAGGAAGGGTGGGAATCATCCCATGAGGACAGGTGATGTATCTATAAAAGAGAAAACACCTCAAGTTTTCTCCATTTCTTTTCAACATCACCTGTCCTCATAACTAGTGCAGCATTCAACAGATGGTGGCGGGTTCCATACTCCGAAGATGCACAAGTCTTCTCCTCATGGACCGGTAGGAAACTGACAGTGGAAGAAAGAAAGCCAACCAAAATTAGCCCATCCTCCAAGCAATGCATAACAACCAATATCCATGCTGTTAGTATTGACAGTGGGAAAGGTGGCATCCGTCAGTGGTGTGGCTGATCGAAGTCGTGAATTACGGAAAGGGTCAGAAATTCGTTCTCCAACCAGGAAGTTCTGAATGGTGGACAAGCGTCACCACCGCAGATGCAGGTGTTACGTAACCATCCAACCAATAATTGTATACCAAACGGAAACAAATATGGTGGAAGCATCCATCAGAACATTAAACCAACAAAACCCCGATTTTTTCTTACTAGTAAAATGGTGGAGAAGTTAGTTCAATTAATACGAAAACAGGTCGTTAGTGTGCAGTGCATTGACTAACTAGTGTTATCCATACAAAAAGTTCTGACACCAACCAGTGCAAAACTTCAGAAAGGTGTGCAAAAACAATTTGTCAAATGAAGTCCTCACTTGTCGATTCAATGGACATCTTGGGGTACAGTCCTGAATCCGACATCAATGACAACGAGGACGACCAGAGTTAACCAGAGTTTGAGCTGCAACCACCGGACCCAGATGATGGAACCCCTCTACGTCTTCGGTCGATACCTCTCGCAGATAGTAGTTAGTGAAGATGGAATCGGTGGCCCAATAACACCCCGGATACGATGCTGGAACCCAGAGTGTTACAATGCAGCGACATAGTAGCAGCTAAAGCACGCAGTTCATGTGGGTTAAGATGCCGACTGGAGGTAACCCTGCTGATTGGTAGGCACACAAAATCGTGGATCGTATCCAAGTAGACACTGTGTTTTTAGTAATGTCTTTCAAATGTCTCTGGTTGCAACAGAGGAACAATTCTGTCGATGTTTGCGAAAGGTGGCAGTTCTCTCCAGGTACAGCTTAAGAGTTCAAACAGAACACAACGACAAATCTTCCACATCATGTGAACCCACAATGGAATAGAGTGCTTTAACATCATAGGTGCGAGGACATTGATCCAGCAACTGATTTTTAGCAACAAAGTTCATCAAAAGACTCAGTGAAAATGAAGAGTAGTCGTGATTAAAACGCACCATGTCGACATCCAAAGCATGTATCTCTGACACTCTTGCCGCTGTAGTGAACCCTATCGTGAACACCGTCTTCCTTGTCCAAACCTCTAAGAGGCCTTCGCAGCAGGCTCATAATATAGGGTGTATACTACCAAATCAAATCCCATAGACGACAATAGTAACATATGCGGCTAAAACTCCTACCTGCAACGTATCAACCGACATAAACGCCACAGATATAAATACTACCACCCCTTACACTTAAAGTGAATCAGAAAAAAATGGGGGTCAAGCTGCTCGTTTCTGAGATAACGGGTAGCGTCTATGACTACCCTAGTTTCGCACAAAATTTGAGTACTTTTTTTTTACAGGTACCCCATACATGTTTCAAGCACAAGGCTACTTGACACATTGGTACTAGATGAAATAAAATTGCACATTTATTTTACCCAGATGAAACTATTATTTTTTACAACCAACACACTCACATTTATAACCAATCACAGGACTTGTGGTGTTCACTTCTCTATCAAAAGTTCGGTGCACCTCGAACTTTGACCCAGCCGGAAGTTATTTGGTATAGTACTACCTATACTGATAACATACATTTTTCAAAAAGTGTCCAGCTATGTGTCTTTATGACAACCAGGATCTGGTGTATTCTGACATAAACTGACAACCTCACTGAAACTGTTGTTTCTACAGTGCAACCTGATATAATGTACACCTCAAAAAGCATATATATTGCATATAGTTTTGTACAAATTCAATATGTCATACTAAACAACAAAATGTTTTAAAATAAAACTCCTGAAGATATTTACTTTCAGTTGGGTGTGTGTACTCAGGTATATATGTAGAGACAACAAAGATAGTCAGAGTACCTCTACCCCTTTAAAGAATGCCATTAAAACACATGCACTTGATTGACCCCTAGATTATGAAGACCTTAACAGGCACATCAAAGAAATATCAGTATTAAAAAAATACACTGTCTGAGGAAGGAAACACAAACATGACTGTACCTGTATGAAGTAATGACTTAATGTCCTGAACATTAGTGTTGGGAGGAAATCCTGTATGCTGGGTGTGGGTGTCTTCAAGTTACCAGGTGTGGGAATTTCAAATCCATCGGCCATGCTGATTTTCATAATGAACCATCAAAACCATTGGCAGCCACCAATATTCCTGACTATATTTTATTTATAGCCTACTGTAGTTGGAGGTTTTAATAGTTGTGATATCTGGAATAATCATGCAGCTTTAACACATTTATTTTTGATTAATTACTGAAAAAAACTATTTTTAAATGACAAAATTACCCGAACATCTATTTTCTGGCATTATTTTCTAATCCGGATGAATACAATATGTACATTAGATGTATTCCTACAATCTGTAATCCAGCATTTTATTTAGCTAGTAACATTAGGTAATACAGCTTTAACAATAAAATAAATTATCAACTTAATCCAAGGCAGATAATCAAATCTGAAAAAATTGGTTCTGAATCTAGTATAAACTCAAAATGCTTTTCATGAGAGCTAAGTGATTATTAAGAAACAAAAATGATCTGGAGATCTAAGTATATGTTTAACAACCTTATTGTTATGTACAAATAAGAACAGAAGGCACAATAGTGACAACAAATTTAATTATGTTTTCGGTAAAGTTTTTCTTCAAATTTACTTTAAATTTTGCATAAAACTACAAATTTGTCTAAAATATAACTTAGCACCCTATAAATATGTCAAAATGACAATAAAAATCAACTTCTTTACAAATTTGAGTTTTCAGAATTTCATACATAAAAAATTAACAATGACAAACTAAAGACATTAACCCACTATTGGCACATGCTATTTTTAATATAAAAATAAATTGCTATTAAAATCTTAGTTCAGGTTGCCTATATATAATACCATATTTAAGAGCAGTTGTATATGGCAAGTCAAATACCATGTAAAAAGAAATTATTGAAATCTTTACAGTATGAATCATAGGCCAAAACCAACTTTTCTTCAGTGCTAACTTTGATTCAAACTCCATTCAGAGCCATGTACAGAGATTATTGTCAAGGTCAAGGTTATTGTGAACTTGCATGATCGAGTGATGGCTAATTAATCAACCAGTATAGTTTAATTAAATAAAATGACAAAATCATAATATTTTTTATTATGCACTGAATATGTGCTATAGGGTGTATACTACCAAATCAAATCCCATAGACGACAATAGTAACATATGCGGCTAAAACTCCTACCTGCAACGTATCAACCGACATAAACGCCACGGATATAAATACTACCACCCCTTACACTTAAAGTGAATCAGAAAAAAATGGGGGTCAAGCTGCTCGTTTCTGAGATAACGGGTAGCGTCTAGGACTACCCTAGTTTCGCACAAAATTTGAGTACTTTTTTTTACAGGTACCCCATACATGTTTCAAGCACAAGGCTACTTGACACATTGGTACTAGATGAAATAAAATTGCACATTTATTTTACCCAGATGAAACTATTATTTTTTACAACCAACACACTCACATTTATAACCAATCACAAGACTTGTGGTGTTCACTTCTCTATCAAAAGTTCGGTGCACCTCGAACTTTGACCCAGCCGGAAGTTATTTGGTATAGTACTACCATAAGGTGCTTGAGACAAGGCCCTCAGAACTAGATTAAGGTCCCATTTCGGTGGCTGAAACCGTTGAATCTGATCCTCGTGCTTGAAACCCTTGAACATGGAGTTTTCAAAATCGCCGATGTGGTCAAAGAAAATCCCTTCTTCTTTAAACCGTCGGAGATACGGTCCACGCATGTAGTTGGTACAAGCTTGGATGTGGATGGTGCTGTCTCGACATGGATTGAAGCAAGTGGCGATCCCAATCAAGTAGCGGTAGAGGATCTGGTGCCACAAGACGTAGGTCTGGATACCAAATTCCGCTTGGCCATTTTGGAGCGATGAGAAGTATCCAACAATGGAACTCCTGAAACCGCTGGAGGACTCTCGGTAGCAACACTGGTGACGGGAACGCATACGCATCCAGATTGTCCCAACTGATGGCCAAGCTGTCGAGATCCAATGCGTCGGAATCCGGTACTGGTGACACGTACGATCGGAATTGACGAATGAAGCACGTCACAGAAAGATCACCAGTTGGTGTCCACAGCCTGTGACACACCCACCGGAACGCTTCTGGGTTGAGCATCCACTCGGTACTTTGTGGAGCGGACGGTCTTGACAACGTGTCTGCCAGAACATTCAACACCCCTGGTATGTGACATGCTCTGAGTTACAGCGGGATTGAATCTGTCAGCTTGAACAGACGATAGATGAGATTGAGCAGACTGCTGGAATAAGTTCTGCCATGACGATTGATGTAGGCCGCCGCTGTCACGTTGTCGGTCGCTACCGTAAGAGTTGCATGGAGCAAGTGCCGACACCAAGGACGTATCGCATTGAACACTGCCAGAAGCTCCAACACGTTGATGTGGAAACTGGCTTCGATGGTAGACCACAGCCCCGATGTCTGACTGTTGAAATGACTTCCCAACCTTCTCGTGAGGCGTCCACAAACAGATGGTCGGTCGCTTGGAATGGCATCAAAGAGACTCCGCCTAAGACATTTGACGAAATAAGCTACCATTGCAGACAGGGTCAAAGGTTGTTGAGAAGGGTTATCATCAGTCGGGGGTTGTTCAACGTGATGTACGGAATGAGGAAGACTTGTAAACGCTGTAACTGCAGGCGACCCTGTAGCTGGATGGATGTGCGTTTGGCAAGTCCCCCTGCACCGAGGTTCGTGACCGGTAGATCGTTAGACCATTCACTAGTGGACGACAAGCTCCCCCCCGTGGCCCAACGATGGCCGCCTCGTGACAGGTACCCCAGTCAAGACTTGGGTTGAGGTCAAAAGACCCAGTAGGCTCTGCCACGCATGGAAAGTCACAAGTTCGGCCAGAACTTTGGATACCACAGATTGAATCTTGGTCCATCGGGCTGCAAGAACCTGAAGGAGTCCCAGATCGGTACGCAAGTGAATCCCAAGAAACTGGAGATTCTGTGTTGGTAGCAGTAGAGACCTTTCCTGGTCGACAATCCATCCGAGACGGTTCAAGAACTGAAGTACGTAGCTGACTTGGCCCGCTAACTTCGTCTTGTTCTGGCACTTCAAAAGACAGTCGTCCAGACATGAGTAAAATGATATACCCTGCTGATGAAAAACCCGCGCCATTGAGGCTGTTATTCTTGTGAGCAGCCAAAGAACTACCGAAATGCCAAACGGCAAAACCATCCACTCGTAGTGCACTCCCTGCAGTACGAACCTGAGATACAACTCTGGCGAAACAACAGTGAACACAGTGAGAGGATAAACCGCACTGGACCATAGTAAAATAGTCGCGGTAAAAAAAAAAAAACCGCGTGATGGCGACTGGAGAACTTCCGGAGCCAGAGGAAGTAGCGACTGACAGGCAACACCACCGGATGTAGCAATCGATCTGCCGAATATATCGGTAAAGTCATCGAACAACCACTGGACCGACGCATTCTGTTGTCAACACCAACCCGGTACGCATGTAACGTCGAATCTATGCCGTAGTACAACTGACTGTGTGACCCAACAGCAACAGCAGCAAACCGACAATCGACAGGAAACTGGAAAACAGTTTGTCATCAGGCGCAATGTCTGTATCAACCTCGGAGCGAGACATATCGTCGAAGGTTCTATGCGTATCCTAACCGTATCCTCAACCACAGATGAGACTGGATCATCATGTGGAAATTCGTCATAATGTGCACATAAGCAGACAAACGGACAGAAAGGCAGTCGCTGGAGACGGAGACTATGAAAAGGCGCATCGGAATCCCCCAGGAACCAGGAAGCGAACATCAGACGAAGATCGGTGACAACAGTCCATGAGACCCGTGATAGGCCATAAAGACTGACTGCGTGCACGGCTCTGGTGAGACGACTCAGACTGGTCACGAGAAGAGTATGAAGAACGCTAACCCAGTGAAACCGCTGAAGTCCCTTCCACAGTAGCCGCAGGTAATGTAAACAGCAAAGTAAAGCCGCAGGATGGAACGCATCCGGAAACATCAAGACAGGCGAAGTCTAGATAGGGCCAGTAACAGGTGTCGCTGGAAATGTCACTGAACCCGCCTTCTTTTTTTTCTTTCTTTTAAAAAAAATAAAAAAAATCGCAGAAACCGTGGCAGTCATGGAAACAAAGTCTTCTGCAACATTGTCAGTAGCACCAACCTGCAAAGTACCGGCTGTCAATGAACATCCGAAGCAATCATCGGTGTCGGGCCCATCTTGGAATGCGTCGGCGGAGGTAGACGTGACGGAACATGTCGTAAACCACAGCCAGACAACCCCTCATCATCATGTAGTCCGCAAATCCGTATCTATAATGGAAGCAGTCGAAGACGCATCTGCTCTCATAATGTGCACACCAGCAAGGTGATCGTCAATAGTGGAAGCCGCAGCTAAACCGAACCGAATCGTAAACGGTCCCGTCTGGAACCCTCAGAAACTCTGGAAGCCGCTTCAGTCAAAAATTGGCGACGATAATCCATGGAGCCCGTGAAGATTTAATCACAACATCCTCTGGAGCTGTGTCAGTAGCAATCATGGGAACCGGTCCCTTCCGGGTAGGCGCCAGTGGCTTAGGTAGCAATGGTAGAAGCTCGTAACAACGAATAAACAGACCTTCATAGTCATGTTATCCGCGGTATCTGTATCATCCACGGCGGAACCGTGTGGTTCATTCTCAGGGAAGTCCCGCAAAAGTCTAGCACAAGCATGCCGATCCACAGTACTTGAAGGTCGTGGAGACCATGAACGACCGTAACGGGAACCGGAGGGTGACCGTGAGACATGATCCTGTATACTTCGCGACCGATGACGGCGACTGGAATAAGCCGTAGATTGTGGAAAACAGATGAAGTAGATCGGCGATGATCCGCAGTGGAATCCCTAGGCGGTCGAGACACCATAGCATCCGTCGGTGTGGTAGCCGTGGTCATCATAGCGCACACCGTAGTAGACACTGGAGTAGTAACCGGTACCATCACGGTAGCCATAGGTCTAGTAGTGGCTTGTAGCGAAGTGATAGTTTCTTGAACCATACTTGGTAATAGTGACTTGAGCAGTTCAGCCACAAACGCCAAAGTCGGCGTAGCTGGAGGGGAAGCTGCCGAAACAGAATCCCATTTCTTAGCCCGCTGAGACAAGACCTTCAAATAGTTGTCAATTCAGCCGGTCTGAGAGGAAGACAGAGTAGACAACGTGACTCGACATCACAGGGTGACCGACACCCGGGACAGACGTCATGCGGGTCCCCTCCCGCCAGAAAGCTCCTGCATTTGGTACAGGAAGTTATAGTCACGTGACCGGAACAAGAAGGGGTACACACTGGAAGAATCTAAGCATCCCATTGGCTGTTGGGATGTTCGAACCAGTCTACTAATCGTAGGGAATATGCACTAGTTATGAGGACAGGTGATGTTGAAAAGAAAATTGGGTATTGGCAGATGAGATCTTAAACATACAGTAAATGTAAAAACAACCTTGAAATTCCACTCAATAATCACACTCGAAACGCTTGTCACAAATGAAAACTAAATGTAACAACAAAAACAAATAAGAAATATGGAAAAAAGAAAGAAAAAAGACCCCCCCTCCCCCCCCCCCCCAAAACACCCAGAAATGAAAACAGCATAATGCACATTTAAACAATAAAAAATAAAAAACTACAAGAACATGACAAATGATACAAAAATGTCCCACCAACAAATCAGTTTAACTGAAAGCACATCTATGGGGTGGGAGGTAATTGGCATGCATTGCTAGAGAAATCAGTAAGGTGTAGTATGGATGGATTTCTTGTTACTATAAGTGTAAATCAAATCACAAAGTTCAAGTTGCAATAAATCATTTAAAATTGTTAAATTAAAAATAAAATTGATGAACTTCACTTCATATAGTTAATTAAAATACAGACCACTCAAGTCATCAGATAAAAATGTCTAAAAATATGTTTAAAGATATAAAAATCTTCATGTAATTTTTATCTGCCTCCATCAGTGAGAACTTGTGAACATAAAATTAAAGACTCACAACGTCCAAATCAATGGGAGAAAATTAATAATACATGTAGTACAAAAATATTTACTTTTGTTGGTGGGAGATATAATATATTATATATATACACACACACACGGTGATACCTGTCAAAACCAGACCCTGAACAAACCAGAATCCTATCAAAAACCACCAAATTTCACGGGCCCAAATTTTCTAAATACTAAAATGTGACCTCTATACACCAAATGCTGTCTACATTAAATAAATATTACATCCCTTGTGTTATCAAGTTTAGACAGGTTTCACTGTATGTAACAAACTTGTAGGACTTTCATGTTGCATGCCAATCTCAAGTGTTAGTGTGTTACTTGAAACTATATATACATTATTTTATCATACTGAGATAAATCTTACTAAGTGGTCGGGGGTATCATGTCGTCCATGCAGCTTGAAAGTCTCACAGGCCTGAAGATGAGGGCAGGACTTAATTCAGTTACAGGAGGCAGCACATAATGTCATTCTATTACATGAGATGTCTAATCTACTGTCCAATAAATACACTAATAGGTTCGGAGGCAGGTCCTTGGCAGAGAATGCTATATTAACACAGTCTAAAGAATAGCTATCTAAGGCAATTTCTAATGATTTCTACAAATGTAATGATGGATAGATCTTGAAAAAGATCTTTCAATAAATGACCGTCTTAAAATTTTTGTAACAGCAATATCAATGGTTTACACCTATTACAAGTTGTCTTAGAAATAACTTGAGAACAAATGTTTTTAGCACTTTTACCTGCAGACTGTGATATAAAGAGACCAAAAGATCCATCAGCGGTAGTTATTTACAATATACACATGTATTACAACAGAGACTGTAGAGATTAAACTATCAATTTTCCATTACAGTATTAATAACAACAATCAATCAATGTACATGAGCAAACTTCTTTTTTTTCAATTACAGCTATCATTATGTAAATATCAAAGCTAAGAATATAGTGATAAAAACATCCATGAACAAACATATTTAACTTGGGTCTACTTTAAATTGAATATATATTCCTTCAAACCCCTGTTCCCTGAAATGTCAGGTTTTTTTTGCACTTACATCCATGGTAGTCTGCAGAAGATCACACACACACTGAGCAAACACCGTCATGGCTGTGTCAATCATCCCAACCTCCTGAAAAATAGTCACTCAATGCAACAAATTAATTCAAAATAGAAGATATGATCAATTAAGATTGTAATATACTGGGTAATACATACAGAATCACAGGGAACGTTTTATTTTCAAAATCTTGATTAGTGATATTTCTAGTAGATTAAAAATGTATTAGCAACTACTGTTTAAACATTTTAAATTTGTGTTGTGATCTCTGAAACTTGCATAGCGAATTACGACACGATACTGAACAAAATGTTCCCTGAATCAACATGCGACCTAAAACAAATCCATCATTCTTCTTATTTGAAAGATTGGAGAAATAAATATGTAATGTTTTGTACAGTGCACTATTCTGACCCCCAAAAAGTGAAATTTTAGTATCTTTAACTCTAAATCGGTTGCAAATGGCAAAACTTCCCAGATTTACCATACTACTGTTCGAAGATTGCAAACTGAAAAAGCAATCCTTTATTACATGGACTATTAAATCAATATCTATACCACCTACCTTCTTACACAGCCTCTCTTTCGGAGCTTTACCAACCTAAAAATAAAAATATGTTTTAAATGACTAAACTTTTATTCATACATGTATTAAGGCATTAATACTAATAAACAGGGGAAAAAAACCCAAGTAGCTGTCACAACATGCAACTGACTAAAATTAAATGGATAGTCATAAAATCTTCATACACTCAGAAAACTAGAGTAATTATAATAAATAAAAGCAATATTAACCTTCTCCATTAAATGTACAGCAGCCAACATTCTTTTCATTATAAACATCTGCCACATCATGTAACATACCCCTGAAAAATACAAAGGTTACACAATTCTGCAAATACAGTTACTGTAATAATAGTAATAGGCGAGAAAATATCATAACAAGGTTTATTTTTAGTTAAAATTGCCATTAAAATTTTCAAAAATTCTCACCAATAAAAGCTGTAATTGTGGATAAACAGTAACTAGTAAAAGCTACTTTTTCATTTTCTGACCAACAGTCACAGTTCATAATCTGATCAAAGTTAAGTATTAAAATACTGTAATAAAAATGCTAAGCGTTTTAAAAATATTTAATTAGTAAAATCAGTGTGATAATGACCAACCTTGTCTCAGAACAGCATTCTGTACAAGCACGAGAAACTCAAGAGATAATTGCAGACTGTGTATATTCTGAAAATAAAACAATAAAATTAACAAAGTATGTTTTAATCAAATCTCATCTAAAACATCAGAATTAAAGATCCTCATACAGATGTGATACATATCTTCTCACATAAAATGACATTGCATGAAGGAAAACTAAACCATAAAACTGATTCCAGGTTCAAGGAATTAAAATGACTACATTCTGGAATCCAAGTTAAACAGTTCTAATCTCTTGTGGAGCTAAAAGTAGCATAAAGTTTGTTTTGTATTACGATACCATTAAAACACATTGATTAATTAATCATCACCTATTCGATGTCAAACATTTGCTAATTCTAACAGTAGCATAGTCACGTGACTGGAAGTGGATGCCCTAGACATAATTAAAAATTGTAGCCACTTGATAGGCTATTGGGATGTTGAGACCAGTCCAGAGAAATCGACATGGTGAGAGGTCAGGCTAAAATACGATAAGAAAACTATGCGACTCCTTGATCTGAAGTCAGTACCTCTGGGTCGCGGTTCCAGAGTGCAGCACACTCCCAGCAGCAGTTTGACAACAGGACATCGTTTTCTAAACTGTGAGGAAACCGCTCACGAAGAGAGTCCAGTTGAACTGAAAAACAGTAAAATAAATTTGCTTCAAGATGTTTCATGAGTAATATATAAGTAATTGCTTATACTTTAAAAAGTTAAATTGAACAGGGTGTTCTTCTTCAAAATGTACAGTTTTATTGTCATCACAAGCAATGTGTCTGTCTGTTCATTTGTGTTGTATGGTAATAAGATATATGTGACCTGTCTGCCAATATACTCTGGAGTCAAACATCTGGGTTTATGCTTATTAAACATGTATATCCTGCAATCATTATATATGATAATTAAATAAATATCTTCATTTTAAATTGTCAATGTAACTAGAACATAATACTGCCTGCTAAACAATAAAACAATTAATCACTAATTGAAAAAACATAATTCAAATCAAACCTTGAATCCTTTCTAACGGTGATAGGCTGTGTTTATTTTTATCATCTTCAGCTTTTTCAACCTCCACTTCAGGCTGACTTTCTCCATCTGTGCTGTCAGCTGGGTAGTTCTTGTACAACGACTGTGGACTCAGGTGCATCCGTGTTATATACTGGGCTACCACCTCCGAGATGGACCCTAGTCAACCACACATAAAGTATAATCTTAACTAATAAACCATACGTATTAATAACATGTTTCTATTTCAGCATTTCATTTTAAAATTTAGATTTGTAAATTGTATAAAATTCAAATAATTGTAAATTGTACTATTATTAGGATGTCATTTCTTGGCCAAAGTTGTATAGTTGAATATTAAAAAAAAATTATTTTAGTTGTGGAACTTGTATTTATTATTACATTTTGGTATCCAATCTCTCTCTAAATATATTTATTATTTCTTATATAATTAAAACACACAAAATTTTGTTATAAAATTAAAATCCTTTTAAGGATATGCAAACCTCTTCCACCTTCAAGAAGCTTTGCTACAGACACTCTGATTGGCTCCTCTGCTGTTCCAGCTGTCGTGCTGTGATTGGCTGGAAGTCGGAGGTGAAACAAGGTGCTGAGGGCAAGGATGTCCTCCAGCTGTTTGACGAGTAGGTTCCAGTTCTCCATGTCCACGGCCAGCGTTTCCCACTCAGAAGATAGGTCAGACTTGTCAGACTCAACGCTGGATGTGTCTGCATCAGGGTCCTACAGGTGGAAATCATAGGGACTTGTAATAACTCGTTTACAACACCCCCACCCCATCCTTCACCATCAACCTGACTGTATACATATACACGTATATAAACTGTGAGGGAGTAAAAGTATTTTACAATACATGTTCAAATCATGGAAATTGTAAACAGCAAAATATAGTCTTATTTTAATAATTTGATGGTTTATTTTATTCATATACATTTATTCTAAAATTCAAGTCAGATGACATAGAAGAAATTAACTATTGTTATGGAATGCGACATATAGGGCTGAATTAATGAAGTTTGTGTTTCTTTAATGTATGTGTTTAAGTATTGTACATGTTGTTACATGCCTGTAAGTCAAAAACAGGATTTGTAAATTCAGCCCATATATTTAAACAATTTTTAAGCTAAGACATTTTCACATCCATAATTTCAAAAAATTTCAAATTTACAAGTAATCTTAGAAAACTGCTCCAATTTTTGCTTGTATTCTAATCGACTACCAAACAGTCAGCAGTGAATGAAGTGTCAATTGCCACTGGTTTAAAAATCAGGCCAAATGAATATTCATATTCACAACACTTACTTTTGCTTTGGTTTGATTGCTGTGTATTTCAATGGCAAGACTTCTACAAGTGATGGCCAACAGGTATGCAGCTAGGATATTTTCTGACTGACTGCAGGCATCACGAATATGCTGCCACCAAGGTGATATTTCACTGTGGTCAACTATCAGGGCACTCTTATCTGAAACGCAACATGAGACTTAACAAATTGCAGTGAAAATATGATTAACCAATCAAAATCAAAATAAAACACCAATTCCTGTCTGTCATTATTTTACACACAACTATAATAATAGATTTTTTGAAAAGCTTATTACTGACATGGTCTGGGAATCTTAGCTAATTATTAGCACTATTTTGATTCTTTAGTTTTACATGGTTATATATATTAACTCATATCAACTCACCTGTCATTCCAGTTAATGTTTTTAAAATGTGATGCAGATGTGGTAACGAGGAACAGTTTCTGTTGTTAGAAGACAACCAATATAACAACAAAAGTGTCTGAAAATATAACAAGTAATCTACAGTTTCATTTTAATAACAAAACGAAATAATAATTGAGATGCGTGGTCTGGTCCGAACATTCCAACAGCCAATGAGATGGCCTAAATTCTTCTACTGCATACTGCTCTCTAGTTCCAGTCACATGACTGTAACTTCCTTCTTTTTCCCTGAGCACATCGCACGGAGAACAGGAAGCGGGGAGGCTCGGGCGGGATGAAATTCTTGAGGACAGGTAATGTATCCATAAAAGAGAAAACACAAAAGTTTTCTCCATTTCTTTTCACATTACCTGTCTTCAAACAAGTGCAGCATTCAACAGATGGTGGTGGGTTCTGAGATCCGTAGATGCATCTGATAACTCCCCAAGACCGGAAAGAGGCTGACTAGTGGAAGAATTAGGCCAACCATGGTAAGCCCTCCTCCTGGGGATGCCCATCACAGACCAATGCAGGTGATGTTAGTAACAACAACCAGAATGGTGGCATCCGTCAGCAGTGGCAGGTACAGCTCCTAGAACATATGGACCAGGAGGCGGAAAGCCACATCTCATGCTGGTTCTGACAGGGTGGGAAGACGTAGCCACCAGGGATGCTGGTGTTAGGTAACCCCTCACGTACTGAAGTGTTAGTAATAACAAGCGACAACTGTCAGAACATTGAACTGAACAAGCCCCCCACCGAGTGTTTTCTGTCTAGTACACCAAAGAACTGTTAGTTAATGACAACAGATAACTACATGCAGTGTAAATGTTATCGTGACAAAAGTTCCGGCACCAGTGTGTGAACCGTGCAAAAGAACTAAAGTCTAAGCAGTCCTCACCTGTCGATTCAATAGACATCTTAGGATGCAGCCCAGAATCTGACAGACATCAACGACAACGAGGACGGCTTGTAGTCACCAGAGTCGATGCAGCAACAACAGGACCCAAATGATGCAACCCCTCAACGTCTTCTGTGGAGACATCCCTCAGATAATAGGTAGCAAATATGGAGTCCATAACCCACAAGCAACCAGTGAGAAGGTGCTGAATGGGTGTGTTGCAGTGCAGGGACACTGTGGCAGCCAAGGCACGTAGTTCATGCGGGTTAGTAGCAGATGAAGCAGGCAAACCCTCTTTCTGATAGGCACTCAGGATTGAACACCGAATCCAGGTGGTCACCATGTTCTTCGTAATATTCGTCAAACGACTGTGGTTACAAAAGAGGAAAAGTCTTTTGCGGTGTGGGGAGAAAAGATCTAGTCCTCTCGATGTAGTGGGGTAGAGCTCTGACAGGACACAAAGCCAAGTCCTCAACATCCGCTGGACCGACAATGGAGGAGAGGGCTTGAACGACATACGGGCGAGGCGCTTGGTCGGGTAGCTGATTCTTTGCCACAAAGTTCATGAGGAACCCCAAGGTAACCGCATGATGGTCTCGGTCCACATCAAGTGCATGGATTTCATAGACACGAGCAGACATGGCAAATCCAAGTAAAAACACTGTCGTCCGAGTCTTGTAAAGACGATTCAATCGGTTCATAAGGTGTGGTTGACAATGCTCGTAACACAAGATTCAAGTCCCATTTCGGTGGTTGAGAATGAACAAACTTGATCTTCTTATGTATCTCAGGGATGCTCGATAGCTTCGATCCAGTAGCAACATCACGAACAATAGCGATGATCGAAACGTAGCCAACAATGGTTGGCCCCTTCAACTTCAAAAAAACATCTGTAAATACAGTAAAAAAAGTGGTTTGATTTTTCTGCCGGACACACTATCAGTAAAAACAAAGCCATCGGACGTTGTAAGCGGCAAGTAGTGGATGATCTGTGAGCTTTCAAAATGGCTACTGTGAATTGGGAAGAAAAGCCTTACTTCCTCAAACTCTTGGTGATAATGTCCACGCATGCAGTTTGAACAGCTGAGGACATGGATAGTGTAGTCATGACATGGGATGCAACAACAGATGATCCCAGTCTGGTAGAGGTAGTGGATGTGGTTGGACAAGACGGACAAGGTCTGGAAACCACACCCTGGATGGCGACATCGGGGTGATGAGTAGCAGACAGGTGAACCTCTGAAACCTCTGTAGTACCCTGGGAAGTAGGATGGGTGGTGGAAAAGCGTAAGCGTCCATCCGATCCCAGCTGATGGCCAAGGCATCTAGATCTAAGGCGTCGGGATCTGGTACCAGAGACACGTAAACCCTCAGCTGATGGTTGAAACGTGTCATGAACAAGTCGATGTTTGGTGTCCAAAGGTTGTCGCACACCCATCGAAACGCTTCCGGATGCAGAATCCATTCCGTCGATTGCGGAGCCGATGGGCGAGACAGTATCGGCTAACACATTGAAGACCACAGGAATATGGCGAGCCCGAAGTTGGAGAGGAATGTTGTCGACCAACTCGTAAAGACGATACGTCAGCTGAAGAAGACAGCTGGAGTGTGTTCCGCCTTGGCGATTGATGTAAGCTGCTGCAGTGATACTGTCTGTGGCTACCATGAGAGAGGCGCCTGACAGCATCTGTCGCCAATGAAGGATTACATTGTAAACTGCCAACATCTCCAACAGGTTGATGTGTAGATCGGCTTCGTCTGGAGACCACAGCCCGGACAGCGTCTGGTGAGCAGAGATGAGCTCCCCAACCTTCTAAAAAAACGTATCGGCGAAGAGCGGCGAACTGACAATTGACAGGTAACTGGAAAAACGGTTTGTCATCAGGCGGAATGTCCATAGCAAACATCGAAGCGGGACATTTCGTCAAAGGTACCAGAGAATGCGAAAATGACGGTAACATACAACAGCAGCAAGGCAAGCACACATCGACAGATGAACTGCGAACACTGTATCTTCAACCACAGATGGGGCTGGAACATCATGTAGAAATTCTTTATAATGCGAGCAAGGCCATCGGAAGGAATGGCAGTCGCTGGAGACGGAGACCATGAAAAGTCCGGTCGGGATCTATCAGAAGCCTTGAAGCTAACATCAGCCGAAGATCGGTGATGACGGTCCGTGGGACCCGTGACAGGCCGTAGAGACCGACTGCGTGCACGGCTCCGATGAAAGGAGGACGACTCAGACTGGTGATGAGAAGAGTATGACGAATGCTAACCCAGTAAAACTGCTGAAATCCTTTCCACAGTAGCCGCAAGCGACGTAAACGGCAAAAGCAAAGCTGCAGGATAGGGCCACACACACAAAAAAAGGTGTCGCTGGAACCGTCACTGGACCCTCCTTGAAACCACAAGAACCGTGGCGGCAGCCATGAAAGAAAACATCATCTGCAACATCGTTGGTAGCATCGACTTGCAAAGTACCGGCCACCAAGGAACAACCAAAGCAAACATCGGTGTCGGGCCTGTCTTGAAAGGCGGAAGTAGACGTGACGGAATATGTCGTAGACCGCAGCCAGGCAATCCCTCGCCGTCATGTGGTCCACGGAATTCATATCATCTATGCAAAATCTCTCATAATTCACGCACAGGCAAGACGATCGGCAGGACTGGAAGCCGCGGATGAACCAAACCTGGAACCCTCAGAAACTGTGGAAGCCGCTTCAACCGAAGATCGGCGACGAGAGTCCATGATGCCCATGGGAGGCCGTGAAGATCGTGGAAATCGGTTATGGTCACAGCTTCGAAGGCACTGACGCATCGTCCGGAAAGACCCTCAGTACCCATCAATGACGGAGGCTGCTGGAGCCTCATCTGCGAAGTGTCTCATAACTTGAGCACAGGCAAGCCGGTCTGCTGTAACGGATGCCGTAGGTAATCCGGACCGTGGACGGTCCTGTCTAGAACCGTCAGAGGCCTTGGAAGCCACGTCAATTGAAGATCTGCAATGACAGTCCATGGAACCCGTAGGAAGCTGTGAGGGCCGCAGAGAACGGCTGCGGTTCTGACTCCGATGTGCCGATGAAGCCCTGTCCTTGTCCTGTGACGGTACCGATGATCGGCGAACCATGGATTCTGTAGAACGTCTAACGGAATGAGCAGGCTTCTTAGAGGGCTGAGTAGAGGCCACAGGACGCTTGTCATCTGAATTCTCAGCAGGTGGAACCGAAGGAACCGAACTGCTCGAAGAGGGGACTGGAACCGGTCCTGACCACGAATCCGCCGGTTTGGAAGTAGTCCCCATCGACACCATAGTCTCTTGAAGCATGGACGGCAAGATGGAATGTAAAACGTCCACCTTGTTAGCCTCGCTGACACCACCGTCAGGTACGCAGAGAATTCATCTTCTGATAGGCCAGTAGCCTATCAGTAGCACACGGAACACGACACCCCGGATATAAGTCGTGTGGGTCGTCAGCGGCGGTAAACTTCTTACAGCGTAAACACGCACACACAAGACGTTGAACACTAACATCAGACATGATAATAATTTCTATCTGTGAAATAGAAAGAAAAAACAACCATGAAAAAGCACAAAGCTGGTCAACAAAAGACAGCATTATGCAAATGGTGGCCGACACGATGCTAACCGACAACATAAAACAAACATTTCAAGTAAAATATACACTTGGAAAACCAAGTGAAATACGCGAAACGAAGTAATAAATACAACGAATACAATGGAGGAAAAGGATTCCACCAAAATACACGAATACAAAACCAAAGAAGATAAAAAAAGGTGACTCTGAAACAGAGCCAAAGAAAAGACGTCCAGACCCTTTAGCGAAGAGAAAAAGAAGGAAGTTACAGTCATGTGACCGGAACTAGAGAGCAGTATGCAGTAGAAGAATTTAGGCCATCCCATTGGCTGTTGGGATGTTCGGACCAGACCATTTGCGTGGGGAGAGGTGCACTTGTTTGAGGACAGGTAATGTGAAAAGAAAATATTCATTCAAGTATGGCATCAAACATTTTAGAGTTCAAGACAGCCTAAAACTATGTTACATAAAAAGAAACATCATAGAATGAATATACCTGGTTAAGTTCTAAATTATCATTGTAAGTGATTTACCTGTGCAGTGTATTGTGAATGATCTGAGTCTGCTTCACCAACAACTAATTCCCTGTTTAATCTGTTTGAAAACCAAAATTCTAACTGAGAGTAATCCATATATTATTAACACTTACAACAATCTGTTCAGGAGAAAGACTGGAATCTTGTAGAACTATGCTGAGATCACCAGATGAGGAACAATTGGAAAGACAGTTGTGGAAAAAGAAATTAGCTGGAAAATAGTGGAAAAATTCATGAAATATTAATATACATGTTAAGTACAGAAAACTAAAAGGAATAAGTACTGATTTATTGATTCAGCATATTTTAAATTTGGGGCTTATTTCAATCACTTATCTACACCTTTAAAGAAGAAACCCACTGCCTACCAAAGAGCACACAGATATCTTTTATATACACTTTTAAACAGAGAGAACAGCAGATACCATGGCCTTTGATATAACAGTTACGAGGCACTGGTTGGAATGGACGCCTCTAGGAGGACCATAAAAAGCCATATTTCTAGTTTTAGTCTTATAGTACTGAACGTTTTGTCAACAAATGTTTTGTCAAAAGACTTTTCAGTGACTAACTTTTCTTCAACAGATTGTCCCAGCTTTATCTTTATCCTTATCCTCCATTGTAGCAGATAAAAAGAAGAAAATGAAATCTCTTATATTATAAAATATTTAACATTTGGGTACCATTACACTGATGTATTTTGTAAAAAGTAAAAACCAAAACAAAGGTGGTATTTTGAAGAATAAGTATGGAAAATAGTATAGTGGCCTAAAAAGTAGGAAAAGTAGGACAGCAGTAAAAGACAAATAATCAAATTTTACTATTTCAATGTTTATGGAACTGAATCAACTAGCTCAAGATATTTTATTCATTGACAATCCACCTGATTATATAGGTGTTTTTTTAAGATAAACATACTAAACATTGGTGAAAGTTATTATGCTACAGATATCCTGAATTACAGGGATCAATATAATAAAGTTTGACTGGATTTGTATTAATTTACCCAGAGCCAGATTTCTGTCGTCTGAGTTTCCCTTGTGTAGAGATATGACACCATAGCGGTTGGTGTCTGTGTCACTGACGTGTAGATGACATGAGAAACTGTGTAAAAATGATGTGATGCCCAGTTTGTCTTCTTCAAACTTCACTCGGGGCTTCTGTGCTTCGTAAACGGAAGTGAACGTCCCCACCTGGGACAGGACTGCTTCACTCTCAGACATCGTCAGACCCAGCACTTTAGCTATCATCTAGAATATAACCAGGTGGGTTGCTGTAGTCAGTCAAATGAATGATGGCCTTTTATGTTATTCACAACATTTAACGCTTTTAATAGGTTTAGGAAATGTAAATAATCAAAAGCTACTCTGCTTGGTAAACAACATAATAATTATTATAATAATTTAAAATAATGTTAAAAAACAACAAAACAGAGTACTTCAAACAACCAGAACCCAAACTAAAAAAAAACCCAATCTATTAGAGTAAACATATAAAAGTTGGATTTAAAATCATGTTATTTATTTCAAATACTAAAAAGTGTAAATTTAACTGAAATAGTCCAGTAACTATCACATTATGCAATCTTACTAGTAAATTAATAAATACGTAAAAAAAACTAAACACAAAAAAATCCACCAAACACTTCTGCCATTTACAATACTTGAAAAACACCAATAGACTATCATGATGTACCTGTGCCTCCGACTCTACACTCTCTGTAGATTGAGAACTGCCCGACGACTGTTTTTCTATCATGCAGTATGTATGTAACAGACTGTCCTGAGCCTGGCAAAACCGCAAAAACAGCTTACTGTCTATGTCCACGCTCGCTTCAGCTGGAAATATTACAAGACAAATATAAACAAAAAACTAGACTATATTATTGATGGGGCTATATACAGTTATTAGCATTAACTTGAGACTAGTCTGAGAATGGCTCCAACCATTTGAATTGGTTATAATCAGATTTTCAAATGTGTTACTAAATTAAAAACCAAATCCTGCCTGCTACTGACTGGTCGGGCTGCGAGTGCTCTCTTGCACTTGCCAAGCACAGGCGATCCATTCTCCCATCCACCCCAATCATTTCATGTCCTGGATGAATGAATGAATGAATAAATGTTTAACGACACCAGCACAAAAATACACATCGGCTATTGGGTGTCACAAATGTTAAGTATATGAAAATATTATCTATATATATTTATGTAAAACCACAGGAGCCGGCATAAGTCAACACCTGCACCCATGATAGGCATGCACTACAACTGCTTGCTCTGAATGTGCACGCTAAACTCTATGACCTGATCTAAAACCTAATAGAATCAGATTTATTTCTGTAAAATCATATGGTAATCACAAAATAGTTCAGTTTCCAAGAGGATCAAATGGATTGTCCTTTTCTTTTCTTCACAATTTCTATTTTCAAATGCATATTTACAGTTTGAGCATATATTGCTATTAATAACTGCTATAAAATGCTTACAAAGATATTAAAGGATGAGATATTTCTGTTTACCTCTGTTATTGATCTGCTGGATGCAAGCCCTAAGAACATTCTTCATGATGCCACATGACAAATACTTGGTACTAAGTACTCGTTCCATAGCCTGTATTAAAACAAGAAACAGAAACATTGAGGAACAAGACATTTAGGTAATAAGAGTAAAATACTTTTATCATGTAACTACTGTTTGTATTAACCTCCAGTAGTGACCATTTAAAGCAAAATAATAAATGGCTACTAGCAGTTTATCGCTTGTTATATGATCTGTCTGACTACTTGATTGCTTTGAATAAATTTTCAGTTACATATAACATTCTTTAAGTGGTTAATTTCAATACAACATATCAAAATAAAATGCTATATAGGGTAAATAAAACAATTCAGATATACAAGTTTAAAAACTATTTTTGGATGTGTCAAATGCATCTTACAAGAATTAATTCTGTAGGTCATACTACAAAACAGCTGCTTGTGTAGATTTTCCTAATCTTTTTGTAAAGTTACAGGATAAAAAACAACAATAGGTTAATGGCATAGGTTAAAATCTTTATCCTGTTCAGGATGTATGGGGAATTCTGCTTGTCAAGATTCTCCATTGTTCCCTTCACAGGATAAAGCTGATGACCTATGCCGTTAACCTGTAATTTTCTGTGTAAATCAAGAAGAATAAAATGCTAAACATATATAAACAGAGTACTAACAGAAATTAAAGCAAAGATAAGATTTTAAATATTTACATTCAAATGTACATACAACATATATTAAGTTAGTAAATGTGAATTATTTTATGATAATAATATCAATATTACTTTTCTCAATAGATCATGAAATATACATTATTCACATAAAGATATATACGAGGTGTGGCAAAAAAGAAATGAAACTAATTGTTTAGCTTAGGCACTACCCACTATATGATAAAACTGCTTTTATGTTGTTTTATTACAGTCTTTCCTGGTTCCAAGAAGTGCTCAAATGCTTGTTTCGGATAAATATTAATTGTGTTACGTTCATTTTGATAAGATGTGTGTCATCTCCCTTGTCAGAAAATGAGTGAAAGAAACTTGGAACAGCGCATTAACATTAAGTTTTTAGCTAAATCTAACAAAACTGCGACTGAAACATACAGTACGTTAAAAATAAATTATGGTGATCAGACAATGTCTTGTGCTCGGGTATTTCAGTGACATAAAAGATTTTTTGGATGGTCGAGAAGATGTGCACGAATGACCAAAAATCAGGTCAACCAAAAACCACCAAAACTGATGAAAACATTAGAAAAGTTCAAAAGCTAGTTTGTAGTGATAGCCATTTAACAATTAGAATGGTGTCTGAAATACTTAGCATGAACAAGGAATCGATTCGGAAGATTTTAATTGAAGATTTGTTCATGAGAAAGGTGTGTGCAAAGATAGTGCCAAAACTTCTGACGGATGAACAAAAACAGAAAAGAGTGGACATTTGTACTGATCAAACCTTTTAGACAGTGTTATCACAGGGGATGAGTCATGGGTGTTCCAGTATGACCCGGAAACTAAAAGACAAAGCCTCCAGTGGACAACGATAACATCTCCTTGACCGAAAAAGGCAAGAATGTCCCGTTCCAAAGTGAAGACAATGTTAATTGTGTTTTTTGACATTAAAGGTATTATGCACCACGAATATCTTCCACCAGGGCAAATGGTCAACCAGCACCTTTACAGAGATGTGCTAGGACGTTTAAGGGAAAAGGTTCGTTGAAAAAGACCAAATCTGTGGTCCAACAAGTGGATTCTTCATCACGACAATGCTCCTTCTCATTCGGCGCCATCGGTTAAACAGTTTTTGGCACAGAAGCAAAACACAACAATGGAAAACCCACCCTAGTCGCCAGATCTTGCCCCATGTGACTTTTTTCTGTTTCCAAAACTGAAATGTTTCATGAAAGGGACCCGTTTTGACAATGTGGAAGCCATAAAGAGACGTACGACAGAACAGTTAAAGGGCATCCCAGAAGAGGATTTTCAAAAATGTTTTGCTGCATGGAAGAAAAGAATGGAAAAGTGCATAACAGCCAATGGGAATTATTTTGAAGGAGATAATCTTTGATTTTTTCAGTTTTTAAATAATAAATGATTTACTGACATACTCTTGTTTCTTTTTTGCCATACCTCGTATATATATATATATATATATAAAACTGACTTGTAACTGATTTGAAATAAGAAATATATCTGGATGTTATTTACCTGCTGAGCTATGTTAGCTATCCTCATATCTAAAATCAAGTCTTTAATTGTGGTTTCCAATGCTCCTGTAACAGAAAAAAATACTAATAATTAAATATTTTCAGGTTTTTACATCAAATCAGAGATACTCAATTAATTTTACCTAAACTACTTATCTTAAGTAGTGAAAAATGCATGTTGAAAAATGTAGTTAAATCAACTATTATTTCATATTAAATATAATTGGCTGTCAAAAGTATTTAATACCTGATGCTTCAGAATTTTCTTTCAGAGTAGACTTGAGTTTTCTCAGTAGATGAAGATCCCGGGCACGCTTACTGCTCTTGTCACTGAAACAAGAGAAAATAACAATATGTTCAACAACTCAGCAAATTACAACTATTTAATGTGTGACAAATGGCAAGAAAGCATAAACCACAACCTTTGGTATACCAGTCATGGGACAAGGGTTTGGACAAGTCTACCAAGGGATACTGATACAACACTTCACAATCTCAAACTGAGCTGTTTACTGATGCCATAAAATCGTAATTAAAAATGTGTCGTTAAATAAAATATTCCTTCCTTCCTTCTGTATCCAACCCTTGTCTTTAAAACAATAAATAAATAAATAAAATTTGTTTTATTTAGCAACACCACTAGAGCACACTTATTTATTTAATCATCAGCTACTGGATGTCAACCATTTGGTAATGCATTTTCCCAAAGACAGGACAGCACATAACACAGACTTTGATATACCATAAAACAACAAATAATACAGCAGGTTAATATTACCAATATGTTAATAACACTACTATTATACACCATGTACATATATTTCCACCTTTCACAACAAGCAAATGGTAATACATGCTATTTTCATTCTCTAAATAAACCAAAACAATGATTATACTTTTCAACAAGTCTTGAATAACGTAACAAACCTCAATGCCAAGTGAAATGGCACCTCCAGTGTCTTGATGGTTCCATTTGGTTCAATGAGTGCGCAGCTAAACACTTTCGTCTTGACCCCACGACTTGTTACAATATTCAGTCCCATCATGCCATGGCTAGGAGAGATAAGTTGACACCACTTGCTTGTGTTAAAAGCCGCCACTCTCGGCCCAGTGGCTGCTGTCCAGACCTAGAGAAGTTGACAGCAGTTTTATAACAAGCTAACATTCATTTATACTGTTTTCCATGCTTATATCCAATTAAGGTTCAAACAAGCTATCCTGGGCACACATCTCAGCTACCTAGACTGTCAGTTCAGGACAGCAGGTTAATGGTTAGTTGTTAGTGTGAGAGAAGTCGGTGTAGTGGTCTTAGACGGAGTTATTAAACTTGCTTAAGTATGATGCGCTTAACCACTACACCACTCAGGCCTGTCCAAGATAACAACAAAAACATAAATATGTGCTTTGCCTGTGTTTGCACATAATCTTCAAAGGAAAGCTGCAACATGTTCCCATTAACAGCACTTTCCCACAGACAAAACACATACCAGTCATGGTAGACTAGTTGGGATAAAAAAATCACCAACAGACTAGTCTACTATTTTTTAAATGTGTATTCTTTTTTAAATCTATATAAAAAGCTATTGTTGTTATTTGTTGTCTTCCAAATGATTATTTAAGCATAAAAAAATGTTACAAAAGATAATATCTTCTCCATATCACACTTGTAAGCAATATCACAATATTAACAACATCAGATGAAACATACCTCAAGAATTCCCCGCCGAGGTGCATAAATGACAAGAAACTGGGCCACTCTAGAGTGATCCTTGTTCCCTCCACTCTGTGTGTCATCTTCACGAACCTGTATCCAGCCTAACTGAGCATCACGATAGCCTAAATAAAAATATATTTATTAATTATTGTGTCATCATTTTAAAGAATCTTTTCTAACCATAGAAAACCATAGTTTGGTTTCTATGGTTTAAGTTCAAAAATTAAAACAAAAAATTATGTGTAAAATATTGTTAATTTCATAGTGTTATGACAATTCGTACTGGAAGTAAGAATATTTTATTCAGTGTAATATAAAAATTCCAAAAGACTTAATTCATTCAATATTAAGAGTATGTAAATACCATGACACTATTTGTTTCTGGTGTTAATAAAAGAAAAAAAGAAAGAAAAACCCCCAACAAAAAACAACAACAACACACCAAGAAGCTCATGTAAAACAATAATATGAATATTTTCATTTATTTTTATGCTTATATCCATCTGTAGTTCAAGCACAGTGTCATGGGCTATAAGGACTTCCATATATGACCAAGGTTAATAGTTAGTGGTTAGTTAGAGAAGTCAGTGCACTGACCTTACACCTCCCTACTTACTAGCCTTATATTTGGTAACACCAATGAGGCTGATACAAGAACACTTCAAATCTTACATACCTTTCCACATTCTGACAGCGATTCCTCTTTCCACATCAATGAGAACCACCCTTCCATAGCTGTCCGTCAGTGCCGCATACTTATTATTGGGTGACAACGCTATACTGTCCCCAGATCTCCGCTGGTCAGGCAGGCCAAACCTGTATGATAATTTATATTTTAGTCAGTGTTTGTAATCTATGATATTTAAATACAAATTAACTTTTATCTGACCGGACATTCAAATAGTGTGATTATAAATATAACATTTCCTCCACTAATATCCAGTCATGCCGACTACCTAATTAATCATTACTGATTATTGGATAATTTGCCGTTATAACTATTGTATCAACAGTATGTATTATGACAAACCTTGAAGAGAGTGGTGTAGCAGGTTCTATCTTTGGAGTAAACTTGTCCTTAACTTCATCTCTTTGTCTGCCACCAAATCCAAGCCAACCACTGAAAACAAATATTTAATTACATGTATTTATAAATTAATAAATATAAAATTATTATGAAAGTAACTTTGTATATTTACTGCTTGTCTACAAACGACCATGTCATTTTTTTCTCTCTCTTTCCACACACAAACTAGTGTTATTTTAACTGGGATGTAAAAGCGAAGTTCTCATGAAGACATCATGAAGTTCGTTTGAGGGACCTTTATACTCAGGATTACTTGTTCATAATCTTGGATTTGCTTTTGCATTAAAACTTAACTAAAGTTCAAAATATCTTTTAGTTACGCTCTGCTAAATTAAAAAATAAATATATCAACATTTTAAAGACCATTGCAGGTTAAATCAAACAACACATGTCAATAGCACCCAACAAATTTTCATATCACCTAAGTTCAAGGACCATAACTTTGTTTTAAAAAAAAGGCCAATCGCCATGAAAGTCAAACTTCATGATAAAGCTACAGACCAAATTTCAGCTTAATATCTTGAGGCATTGCAAAATAAAGTCAGAAAAACTATATATGGGACAGACAGATAGCCAGACAACAGACATATGGATGGATGGATGAATAGACAGAGACTAATGAAAAAGATACATACCTGGCTGCAGATATCAGAGCTGTCTTTATTTTGTTTGCCATTGCCAGTGCGACTTCAGATAGAATAGGCTGTGTGCTTCCCTGGTAAAAGAATGTTTTAAAAATCAATACACTATATTATTAAGAATGACTTAAATAATATCACAAGTAATAAAACAAATTTAATTGATGGAATTTTTTTTAACATTTCAGTTGATTCATTTAAAGTTTGAATTTTAAGTAATTGTAACAATACAATAATGCTGGGTTTAGTGTGATTAGTTTTTGCAATTTGAATAGAGGAACACTTCAGTGTTTGCACATCATCCCACAAGGTTATGATAAGTTTAAGACAATCGGATTTCCAGTATGACAAACTTAATTTTTTTAGCAAAACTTGGTAGATGTATGCTGACATTTGTTTTTTTTGTTTTTTTTAAATGAAAACAAATAAACCTAAAGAAATCATAATTTTAGAAAAAGATGTTACCATCATTTTCATGAGACAGATGACAGTAAACAGTATTGTTAAAAAGCCGGTTTGAACAAGTGACTGTTTAAAATACTGACCTCAATAGCACAATAAAAGCCGGTGTATGGTCCCATGCCTGCTGTAAGATACAGAGTGGCCGCTGGTGGAGAACTCTTCACTTGAGCGTTGTAACCTCCAGTCATTGAAACCATCTGCAGCTGATCAAATGCATTGGTGGAATGCAAACCTATAATTATATATGTACTAGTATGTTAAAGGTGTAGTGGTTACATTATCTGACTTAAAGGAATGCTAAAGCAAGGCTTTTGGACTGGTGTGTATATTCAACGATACATAATGCACATTATTGCTTAATATCAACAAGTATAATTGTATAGTTAATTAATAAAACGGTTAAATGTGACGGCTATTATATATAACGGGCGCAGTTATACGTAATACCTAACGTGTCACGTCAGGAATTAGTCTTCGAACTGAAGAAACAAAACATACCTGATTTTTGCGGATGCATCGCAATGTTCTGTAATAATATTCATCCCAGTAACACAGCAACGTGTATATGTGGTTTATTTTTCAATACAAAATAAACCACCTTTGTCAGTATTGAAATAACTGCATTATATTTTGTATATAAATTAACCCACGTACTGAAATAATAGTCGGAGTGTTTTCTTGCTTAATTGGTCTTGTCATGTCATGTCATATGGTTTTACGTGCACATTCAGAACAAGCTGTTGTAGCGCACGCCTGTCGTGGGCACAAGAGTCGGACTTGACAGGAAAGGTGGGGGGAGAGGAGGGACCGCCTGCACTGGCAGGTGCAAGGGAGCACCAGCAGCCCAAACAAATCGGTAGCAGGCGGGTGGGGGTGGTGGTGGTGCTATGGAATTTGAATGGAGCAGTTAAATGCCAAAGAGAAAAGGGTGCGCAATTTTGATTGAGGGAATTTGGCACAATCTTGAACGGTCGGTCGAAAGGTAAATGGCCAAGCTAATATAGGTTTTGATATTAGTGAATCGAGAGGTCTTTTCTTTCCGTGGCCTGTACCTGTGGTTCTTGATTGGCAGGTGTATATTTAGATGGTCCCTAGAGACTGTGTCTAGACACACTAAAAACATGTGCCTCTTTTATGAAGATCACAGGGTATTGTGTGATAACCTCAAATCGTAATGGACTTTACCAGCTTTATTACTGTAAGTAATTCTGTAAAACCCTTGATTAAGTAGACTTTCCCATCTAACATCACAAAACTGATCAATTACGTAGTCCCAGAGAAAAGAAAATTATCACTTGGGTATCGTGAGTGGTCGTTTTTGCTCGAACGTATCCTACCAATAGCCTAATAATATGCATTTTTTCTTTGGATTTAAAAAAAAAAAAAATACTATAACTCCATTTTGTTATATTGATGCAAATTACAATATATTTAGTTAAATAGTTTATAATACTATCAAGTCATTTATGTTGTTTTACAAGCAGGTTGGTGAAAGCGAAGCGCCTTGTCGTAAATTAGAGCATTTGTTTACACTGTGCATAATAGAGAAGTTGGATCTGAGCTGACGTTACTTCGCTCAAAGCTATACAACCGGATGTCACAAAAACGAAACAAAATGGCTGCCCCCAGTTAGCAGGAATAATCACGTTTTTTTTTATTAATTCTAAAATTACGCGTTTTTCATTTGTTAAAGTGTCAGTATGTCTTGATGGTCCGGGTATGCATCTTTCCAACACATAAGGCTGTTCTAGTTTAGTCTACCTTTAAGGAATATTGGCTCCAACCCAGAGTATATTTTAATGCACTCTACATAAATGTCTGTCTCTTTCTCTAATTACTAACAATTAACTTAGTCTTGAAAAGACAACCTAAATAGCTGGAGTGTGTGCCCAGGAGAGTGTGCTTGAGCCTTAATTAGATATAAGCATAGAAATAAGTTAAAATTACAAATTTGGGGGGTCTGTGGGGGTTTTAAATTTATTTAATAAAATTTTCAAACTCAAGTAAATAAGTTTACTATATTTTAAATTAACATTTCTAAAGGGTGTATACTACCAAATCAAATCCCATAGACGACAATAGTAACATATGTGGCTAAAACTCCTACCTGCAGCGTATCAATCGACATAAACGCCACGGATATAAATACTACCACCTCTCACACTTAAAGTGAATCAGAAAAAATTGGGGGTCAAGCTGCTCGTTTCTGAGATAACGGATAGCGTCTATGACTACCCTAGTTTTGCACAAAATTCGAGTACTTTTTTTTATAGGTACCCCATACATGTTTCAAGCACAAGGCTACTTAACACACTGGTACTAGATGAAATAAAATTGCATTTTTTTTTTACCCAGATGAAACTATTATTTTTTACAACCAACACACGCACATTTATAACCAATCACAGGACTTGTGGTGTTCACTTCTCTATCAAAAATTGGGTGCACCTCGAACTTTGACCCAGCCGGAAGTTATTTGGTCTAGTACTACCTAAATAACCTCGGTGAAAATAAATCAAGCTAACTATCAATTTCCTAACATAATATTATATGTGACAAACAGATATGTGTAACTTACCACAGCTAACATGGTCGTTGATTCTGTCTTGACCCTGTAATCCCCATTTCTTGTACGCTAAAGGTGGAGGCTGCAGTCCTGTATCACTGCCACTTGCTGTTGCTAAACATTCAACACAAATATTTCCAGAAATATATACAGGGTTCATACACTTCAAATATTTTAATTTTCCATGACTTTTAAGCACTATTATGGTTCATTTTCCAGGACCTTTTTTTAACATTTTTCCAGGAGTCTGAATACATTACCTGGAAATGAATTTTTGCTTACGACACCCCAGTACACTGTTTATTCAGTGGTTGTTACATCTCAAACATAAGCTACACCTAATCTAGATAAATCACATGGATGCTAAAGTTGTAAAAATACATAAATAGATATAGTTTGGAACCAGACATCAAACATGATTAATTATGAATATATTTTCCAAATCATTATTATTAAATGAAAAAATAAATAAATAAAATTCCAGGACTTTCCAGGAGGTTAATTCATTTTTCCAAGAGTTTTAAGCACTTTCCAGGATGAAAATTAAATTTAAACACTTTCCAGGACTTTCCAGGATGCGTGCGAATCCTGATATAATATTACATAACACCATTCAAATAATTCAGAATGAAATCAACTATATAATTATAAAAATGTGTAAAGTTAAATAATGCAACTAGGGTTAAAAAAATGTTTTTAAACATTTGACATTCCTATTTTGGCACCAAACGTTTACCACTTTTATCTGACCAGTAAATTAATAAAAGAATAATTAACATCATCTATTAGTACAGGATTTTTCTAGAAAGGAATATTCGGTTCTGTGTGATTTAGTAATCTACAAGAAACAGTCAGTTGTTATTACAACAATACATACCCCTTGCAACTTGATTTCTGCATGCACGAAGTGACTGAATTAAACTAAAGCCATCTATAGACACAACAGCCTTCCGGTAAAGAATCACAAGCTCTTCATGCTGAAAATGTACAGAATTTTATTTAACTTTTCTCCCACAAAACTGAAAGCTCATTTTATTTTATTGTCATCCAATTAATTAGTACTATTAACACACAACATAAAACCTGCAGAGTCCTCAGTATTTTTCAGTTCCATTGTTAATGACTTGCAGTTCATAAACAGAAATACTGTACTGTATTGGCTCAATACAAACAGTACATTAGCACAATTCAAAACTTATGCTGATTTGCAAAGCATCAGCAAATCCCTTTTTAATATAAGGTAAATATGTCAAGCCCTACGAATTGCAGAAAATATAAAAAGGTTAAGACCAACCTGTTCTGCCATGCCAAGATATCTGGGTGATTCGTAGGTTCGACACTTCAGCTTCTGGACTGGTTCCATGTGTAGGAGTTGTGACAACAACAAGACTCCAGTCTACATTTAAAATTGAAATCATTATTATTATAACAATGGTCATTACTAATGTGCTTATTTTATTTTGATTCAGCACAATTTTCTATTCATAAATAAATATTCTGATATAGTCCCAGACAGAACTAATTTATTATTAACAGAAAGGCATATTCTCTATACAACACGCTATATAATCTATGCATCTGCTTAGTGAGTCTAGATATTGCAATAAACATCACAAAGAAGAATTTTGATAGCTACAATCTTTGAAATTGGAGCTCAATTATGTTTTACATTGCAAATCTGTCTCACAATTTTTACTTTATTTTACTCCTGTTCTTAATGATCTCAGATTCTCTTGTCTGTTTACTAATCTTTTTCACACACTGTTATTTCATTCCGAACATCAAGAATACATTCCAAACTTTATTATTCATTACTTATATAACATAATATTCCATATAGAAACTTTAATATTAAGTCTTTAAAAAAAAAAAACATATTGCAAAATCTAGAACTCGAGATTATTTATTCTGTGCTTGTGCTTTTCATTTTATAAAAAAATAAAGTCATTAACTTTTAAACACAGATTTAAAAAAAAAAAGACAATAAATACAGTAAATAGATGGTTTATTGAAGTCAGACAAGATGAAGTCTGTATGTTGTCCCTACCTCTGTGTACATCCTGATGTAGCCCGTAGAGAAACCTACTATAACACAGGTCCAGTCTGGAGCGCCTTGTGTACTTCTACAATACAACAATACAATACAACACTCACTTTCTTTCAACACAGTTCTTGGCATTAAACCACATTAAAGATCAATCAATGAAATTAAAATTTACAAAAGCCTTGTTTACACCTGCTTAATAATATATATAAAAAACAATTCAATACATTAAGTAAATACAGATCTTGAAGCTGTATGAATAACCTGACTTTTTTACTACATTTAGAAAGTGTCTGTTTCATTGTATCATAAGGTGTGATTTTAGATTAACCCAAGTATGGTACTAACTATCTTTGTTCTACTGTACATTATTTAGTAAATTTTTAATTCTAAAAAATGACTGATGTATATGTATATTATATATGGTCAATATTATTGCTTTGTGGATTACTCCAAATGGTGTGAACAGACATTACCGTTTCTGTGAAGCCAATGGCAGACACATCACACAGTTTATTATTTCTCTGAAATAAAAACAAAAATCATTATCGATGCTAGTTGCAACAACATAACATTTTGTTTAAAAAAACTTGATTAGCAATAGTTATTATCCATTTTAAAATTGATTAACCATTACTATTTAATGTTTACTAATGTGTAGCAATATCTCAATTTGCATATGACTTTGCATCAATATCTCCATTAAAGTATTTCTCATGACAATAATGAACGATAGCATATCAAACATGTTTGAACAAAATGATTAACAGATATGGAGTTGTATGATCACATGTATTTAATATGATTAAAACTATCTTCAGCAAATGGAAAGATCCCAAGTATGCAATAAATAAAACAAACTTCTGGACTGTTACTTCTTGTTTAGTTTTTTTAAATAAAAGCAGCAAGTTCATTTTGTTTTTAAATCCTGAGACACATGATTAAAAGCAGACCTCAATGTGAAAAAATTGATGGAAGTGATTAATTGCTTCCCTAAATTTAGATAATGGAGAGTCATTTCAAATATTACCATATTGATACCATATAAATGCAGCCATTAACGCAGACAAAAACTTACTCTTCCTGAACTAGTCTCAGGTGAGTGAGAGTGATAGCCACCCTCTACGTTTACTTTTCCATCTAGGAGCCAGATGGCGCTTACTTCTATTTTTGAATACAGATAGTGAAATGTTTTAGTCGCCAGATGAAAATAATGGTCACATATGCAACCAAATCAGTTGCTATGTAGAGGGCTGTGGTGAGGTCTATAAAAAGAAAGCCGACAGTAACTCACCCTTCCTCCTGACTTAAACTGCTCTGCCAGGCAACGGAATACTGTGTGTCCATGTCTTCTCCCTTGTGGCTGGGATTCCATTTTTCTGTGATAGAAAATAATTATATATTAAATATTACAATAGACAAGATGTAAACGTTCTAAGGTATCAAGCTGAAGAATATAAAAAAGAAAATGAGGGTTACATTTAGTAAAGCACTGTTATACACAAGTTTTCACCTAAACTTTAATAACTTTACTAAGACACAAAATATTTAAACAAGTTGAGTCAGTACAGTTAAAAAAAACAGTAACTTTGGCTGCTACCCTATATTAGTGGTTGACAAAATTAGTGTCAAGAGAAAATATATAATTAAAAAATTACTTCAGAAATTTAAATGTTTTGGGGGGATTTTGTTTATGGGGTTTTGTTTGCTTTTTAGGTATTTTGGAATTAGAAATACCATAAATAGAAATGTAGACAAAACAAGTAACAAACTTACGAGTCAAAACACAGATTTTATCTTCTTGTGCAAAAGCAACCATGTCATTGGTTGGAGACAGAGACACAATGCACTCTTGCAACCACCTGTGTTGTCCATTATTACCACTATTGACAACACCGGCACTGTCTTCAGATTCCACTACAGTCTCCTCCTCGTTCCATCCCCAATCAACATCCCAGTTGTCGGGTTCTAAAATAATATACTGCCAAAATAAGTTTACTGGCAACAACTTCTATACACATATTTAAACAAGTTCCACAGTAATAAAATATCAAATTGACAATATTAACTACCTTATTTCTATTATAATTACAACAAAATTAATTTTCAATTCTATTATTTATGTCTTTACGTTAGTGTATATGAAAACCAAAATAAAACTTTAACAAAACGTCTTTTTTTTTCATTACACAAATTTTAGTACTAATATTAAACTTTTCTGTGGTGCAGTTTATAATCAAGGCAATGCATCCTATGCCCTTCATATATCAAATATGATGCTTATAACAGGAAGTGAAGGAACAGTGTTTTTAAACAGTCTTCATTTAAGAACATTATGGTATAATCTTTTGGCTAAAATGATACCATTAAAATAATAAATGTGCTATATTGTTGTTACTTATTTATTGCATTTTGGATGAGTCTACTCTGCCAAAAGACTATACTCAGCCTCTGGTATTATGAATAAGAATGTAAATAACACTGGCTATACATGTAGATACAGTAGCCATTTCTACTATGGGTACAGCACTTTCTCAGACTCTGAACCATGAAAAGGTTGCCTACCTACGATGTCAAATCAATAGGTAGGTACAGCTGATTTGAATGGCTGCTATATCCACTATTTAGAAGGCTGGAGAAACCTAACCCAATCGAAATAAATAGTGCACCTTTAGTGAATTGAAAGCACCCCCCTTTCATCCAGAAGAGATAATGTATGTGCAATGATGTATCTAGTCACTACAGGTCCGGCATTTGACAAACAGTAAACATGCATAACCAAAAAGCAATAAAATAATTATTTACTTAACTAGTTTGTCCAGCCCTGTATATATAACTCACTATTTGTTATAAATATCTACTACTGAATTCATTTGCCAATGCAAGTTTTTAGAGCCCACTTTTGGTGTACTACGTAAAATTTAACGAATAGTGGTACACTCCATTCTTGTTACATGTTCAGCAATTTTTGTCTCTAGACCCTATTATTTGGTATTAGATAAAGAAAACAGACTTTTCATGGATGAAAATAAATTATGTAATATATAGACAGAACCACATACCAGTTGTTTTGCCATGTTATTTATTGCACAAGTTTATGGTATGCAAGAATATTATACCATGAGACCAAATGACGTTCTAGCTAGGGACACAATGTTATTTGGGTGAACACATAACTACGCATGCAAAATTTTGTGCAATAATTTTTATTTTTATTGCACTGTTAGAATTGTCTTTGTTACTATAGTAAGATTAAATATGTATGTAATAAATCAGTTATCAAAATGTTTTAATATTTTTACATATTCTGTTAACTAACCAGGAAGTGTTTTGGTAAACTTGTTAATAAATGTGAGGTCGCTGGTTGCGCATGCTCACAAGCTTAGAAACAATGTGACATGCGAGACTATTTGTCTATTGATATACGTGACTACTGATTACTGAGCCCTGTTCCACGTAGCAATTTTAGCGCTAAGATCACTTTAGATGAATAATTATATTATGGTATGAGTTTTGGCGTGGATAAGCAACGATCTTGCATAGTGTAAAAATAACAATGTTTTTCTTGTTATTATTGACAGACATAACCTAATGTATATATATCATTAAAATATAAACATTAAATTCAATATAAATATATAGTGAGATTTTTAGTTTTAGTTTTAGTTTACTTGTGTATACTGTAATATTCTAACCTTAAGGCTCAATGGGTAGGTGTAACCCACTTGCACCGACCAGTGATCCATAACTGGTTCAACAAAGGCCATGGTTTGTGCTATCCTGCCTGTGGGAAGCGCAAATAAAAGATCCCTTGCTGCTAATCGGAAAGAGTAGCCCATTAAGTGGCGACAGCGGGTTTCCTCTCAAAATCTGTGTGGCCCTTAACCATATGTCTGACGCCATATAACCGTAAATAAAATGTGTTGAGTGCGTCGTTAAATAAAACATTTCTTTCTTTTTTTTTTTCTATTCTAACCTTTTTGAAGCGATATGTATTTTGAAGTGGAACATCCAGATAATGTCTGATTGACCAATATTCAAGAAAAATAACTCCAAACAACATGAAATGAAGTATGGTGGTCCATAAATTCCATATTAATAATACACGTAAAAAATTACAACATTAAAATAAATGTTAACCCCATCATCACATGTAAACAATATAGCCTAGTGCAAACATAGTCACTATTTGTACATTGATAGAGTGGAGTAAATTTGACAGCCCTTCAATTATTTTGTTTTGTTTGTTGATTATTGCTAGTATTCAAAATAATGTCCACTACACATTTCATGTTGAATAGATATTATTTTAAGATGTAATATGCACTTGAAGGTCATGTAATCCTAGCCAAATATAATCGTATGCAGTGCATGTAAAATAAGGACAAGGGACTCATTCAGACATCCATAAAAATTGATAGATGTTAAAAAAGTGCCTTACAGAAAATAGTACTGTTAGTTACATGGTATTTTTAATTGTTTATACTTACCACAAACTGGCAAATTGTAAACATTGCTTTATTCTTATAAATAAAAAATACTTCCGTCAACAAAAACTTCTGCATTTGACGTCATAGCTTTTCTTTGATGATGCACAATTCCTATTTAAAGATAGTGTGCCAAAAAACATACCGCACCATGATAATACATACCGAGACGATACTTAAATTCATTTTAATGCTAAGATCGTTTCTGGAAAAAAGCCCAGGGCCCCGTTCCATGAAGCAGTTTAAGCACTAAGATCATCTTAAGTGAATTAGGTAGTTATGCATTTAAGATGATCTTAGTGCTAAGATCGCTTCGTGGAACAGGGCCCATATTTTCGAAGCAATCTTAGCCTACGAAATAGTAAAATCGTCGTAAGCTGTGACATCACTATGGCATGTGCTATAGTGACGTCACAGCCTACGGTGGTTTCACGATTTCGTAATGCTAAGATAGCTTCGAAAATATGGGCCCAGGACACTAACTGTGAACAGACAAGCCCCCTATTATTATTTTTTTTAGTATGACACCGTTCTGGAACAGTATTCCAGAGTGTTTTATTACTGTTCCGTCTGTCCAGAACGTCAAGGACTGTGACTCGAATGTATCGGTCTGGTTACAGTAACAGAGGTGTTCAATAATTTAATAAAATAAATTACCCTCCTTGCTGAATGTAGCACTTTCAGTCTCCTTGTCGGGAGTGTTTCCCCGCCAGAACGGAAACAGGAATTTTTTCACAGTTGAAATATCATGAAATCGTGACAATACGGTCAACTGACACGACATCGCACTAACTAGACCAGTCACAAAACCAACATAAAACTTCAATTAAAGAATTCTCGCGTCAGCCATATTTGTTTCCTCCGACATCACCGGAAGTAGTTGTCTGCTTAACAAATCCTACCCCGTATCAGCCACGTTTCAGCGAGTTAAAAGTTTTTGTTTTTGTTTAACAACACCACTTGAGCACATTGATTTATTAATCATCGGTTATTTTGGATGTCAAACACTGCAGTTTTGTTTTGTTTTTATTTTGTTTATTCGTTGGTTTTTGTTTTTTTTGTTTTTAGGGTTTGTTTTTTTGGTTATGGTCTTTTCAGGGGTGGTGGCAGGGAGGTGTGTGTGTTTTTCTTTCTTTCTTTTAATTTTTTTTTTGCTAGTACCAGGTAGTTGTGTACATTGTGGAGCGAGATCTAGCTCACTCAGTAAAACGCTCGCTCAAGGTGCTTTGGACCCAAGATCGAACCTCCCCAATGCGGTTTTTTTCACGGTCCAACCAGTGCTCACGATTGGTAGCCTACATATCAAATTTGTAGCTAGCATGTGTGAACATTTTATTTTAATCAGTATGTTACAGTACATGTAACATAGGCGTACGGGCCGTCGGGCTTCCATTTGTGCAGGGGTTGGGGGGAGCAGGCTGGGCTTTTCCCCCGAATTAAAAATGTCCAAATCTGGATTATATATATATATATATATATATATATATACAGGGGCGTATTATTGAAGCAAATGGTCCGCTTTCAGAACTAAAACATACAGCTTTATACATATGGAGTTTCTGGTGGTGCAAAAACAAAATAGAAAATTCAAATTAGCATTAATACAAAACAGCTATAGGCCTATACGGTTACAAACGAATCACTACGCATTTTTACATAATTTAAGATCCAGGGACGTCTCTCCTAAACCCAATCTCTAGCATGGCCAGTGGTCGGGTGTGGGAAGGGTAATATTAAGTAGGACACTTTTGAATTATTTATTTTTAAAAAAGGGGTGGGGTGGGATTATGATGCGTTGTTCGAATAGTATATGAAATTTACTTTAAAATAATTTTTATATAATTTAGTATGACGCTTATTTTTGACTGGGAATTTCCAAAACAAATAATAGTAAAAAGATTACACTATTTATGTCCTTGAGGGAAAGGTTGGTAAAGGGTAGCGCCAAGCGCCCAGGAAAGACTGACATGAGAAAAAGTGTAGTGTATGTGTAGTAGTGTTGGAATAAAGTGCTCCTACTGGCAGTAGCTAGTGGTAATTTCCCTATTAGCTCTGTTGGTACAGCACTGGCAGTAGCTAGTGGTAATTTCCCTATTAGCTCTGTTGGTACAGCACTGGTCTCTCGTATTGAGAGACCGTGGTTCGAATCCCCTCAGTGGAGGTTGAATTTTTTTTTCTGTTGCATACGCTAGTCGCATCCAGAGTGAGAAACATGGTAAAACCCCGGCCCGCTGAATCACCTTTATTTCACAGTTTAACATATAAAACAACAAACAAACATTAAAATAAGCATGTTTCGAAAACAAGACAAATTAAAAATATATATACCATCGACGTCCAAACTGCGTTCACCTAACGACAAAAACACGAATACGATATTTACGGAAATACTATTCTACATTTTTCAACTACAGTAACGTGAAACAAAATAAATTGCAATTAAGTAACGTAAAAAATTAACAATGTGGACGTAAAACAAATCCATTCTAATAAATAAAAGTGAAACACCCTCCGGTAAACAGCAAAGGGTTCGACGTTTCTAACTGCGTTCAGACGCATGCGTTTGCAAAAAGTATCGTACTGCGCATGTGCGGTTCGTCATTTTCAATTTTTAAGGCAACTACATGAAAAAATATATGTTTCTTAATTATGTACAGTTGCCGAACACTTAATTTATAAAAAAAATTTAAAGGAAAAATTCAATTTATCAAGCGTTCTGGCCCGGTCCGCGTTTTATCAACACACATCGCTCACACTTGATGTCAATACTGATAGGCATTACGTTCATACCTGCGAATAGTTTGTAATTTTTTATTTTTTTTAATGAATTGATTCTAAATTAACACAATTTATATACTCAAAATTATTTACAACTGTTATGAATGGATTATGAATACTATTCACTACAATAGAGACACAAAAATGTAGCATATCTTTTGCAGATCGAACATAATAATTGAAAACAAATTCTAACAACAGGGGTCTTAAAAATCGTAAAAATTAAATTCTTTGGCTTTGTTGATCTGGCACGTGTGAGGTCATGTGACACGCACCAAAAGTTAATTAATCTTTCTCCATTTTAAGTCAATTTCTACGAGTCATGTGGACCCGATATCGGTAATTTTAAGGACTAAATAAAAACGACTTAGTAAAATTAATGGTTTTACGGGTTTGTAAAGTTTTGTATTTAGATACTGACTTTTCTCAACTTTATTGTTTATAAAAATGTTCCTGAACTGTGAAGAAAAACCTCATAAATGAACGACATGCCGATGACAACAAATCGAATGTTGATTGCGCGAACCGTGCACGAGAAAACAAAGTGAACGGAATTTGAAGCATAACGCAGTTAGGGACGTTGACGATATATATATATTAAAATTAGCTCCACTATTACATGTGGATCTAACACCAGCCAGTTGGAGCTTATGTCCACCAATCATGTCAGTTATGTCAGTTGTTAGTTGAGTATATTTTTAAATTATAATATATTTTATTTTTAGGCATGTCTAACAATAAACTATCCCCTTTACCCCATTTATTATTAGGCATGTCTAACAATAAACTATCCCCTTTACCCCATTTATTTTTAGGCATGTCTAACAATAAACTATCCCCTTTACCCCATTTATTTTTAGGCATGTCTAACAATAAACTATCCCCTTTACCCCATTTATTATTAGGCATGTCTAACAATAAACTATCCCCTTTACCCCATTTATTTTTAGGGGCGGGACGTAGCCCAGTGGTACAGCGCTCGCTCGATGCGCGGTCGGTGTGGGATCGATCCCCGTCGGTGGGCCAATTGGGCTATTTCTCGTTCCAGCCAGTGCACCACGACTGATATATCAAAGGCCGTGGTATGTACTACCCTGTCTGTGGGATGGTACATATAAAAGATCCCTTGCTGCTAATCGAAAAAAGTAGCGGGTTTCCTCTCTCATTATCTGTGTGGTCCTTCACCATATGTTTGACGCTATATAACCGTAAATAAAATGTGTTGAGTGCGTCGTTAAATAAAACATTTCTTTCTTTCTTTCTTTCTTTCCATTTATTATTATAACTTAAATCAAACTTTCTTAATTATGTTAAGTAATTAAGTCCTGTCCCGAGTCGGGCCCACGATCATATCAAAGACTCGGAATGGGCGTGTTCGAAACCCCAGTGGCACATAAAACTAGTTACCTACCTTCCTATAATGTACTGTTACAGATCAAATTTGACTTTCATGGTAATTTACCCATTTTTGATGGGCCTATGGCCCTTGAACTTAGGAGATGTGAAAATTTGTGTTCCAGACTCTTTTTTTCCCAGAAGGCCTTGAGATATTGACCTGGAATTGTGTGTATAGCTTTATACTGTACTGTTACAGATCAAGTTTGACTTCCATTGAACTTAGGAGATTAAAATAACTTAGGAGATTAAAATAATTGTTTCCTGGACTTTTGTTTTGCAATGCCTGTTACTGATCAAGTTTATATTTTATGGTGATTTTCCCATAAATTCAGGAGATATGAACAGTGCTCTCATAATGCTTGTCCTTCTTTTATTTATTTCCCTTCATTCTATCTACTCTACGTTATGGTTTGGTTTGACTTTCTTTTTCTTCTCTTTTTTTCCTATACATTTTATTTCCTTTCTTTTTTATTTATTATCTTTCCTTTGTTCTCTTATGCATATAAACGAACCCTTGCTATTAATGGAATAATATTGCGGGTTTCCTCTCTAAGACTATATATCAGAATTACCAAATGTTTGACATCCAATAGCTGATGATTAATAAATTAATGTTCTCTTGTGGTCTCGTTAAACAAAAAAAACCTTTTAACTTCCTTAATAATTTGTCAGCAAGATTTTTATCTGCTCATAATGGACCTCGTGGAACTTATTTAATTGTAGCCCAACTAGCTGCCGGAAGGGTGTGGGTAATTTGTGGCATGCTTCCATCAGAGAACTGTTCACGCACGCTAGTCGTGGGCACAATCTCTGACTTTACCAGAGAGTTCTATCCATGACAGGGCTGCTGGAAGACCAGTTCCAACAATATATCTGTGTTTGTAAAGTGCAGTTGTTCACACCTAGGGTTAATTAGTGGACAGGTAGGCCTAGTTAATTAGCTGCTTTAGCTCGTCCATGAGGCACTGAATCTAATGCGTTTAAACATTCGAGTCACAGCAGTCTGCGTAATTTAGAGTAATTAAATAACCTGGATCAAAATAGCAATAATTACTGTTATTACCGAAACTTTGGTTAATTTACAGAACATCATAATACACACATAACAGCACTATTAATATATATACATTATAGTCTGGAATTCTCTACACATTTTCATATTTAACAGTTGGAGAAGTTATATTCAAGTTAATTACCAAAGTGGCTACGTCTTAACAATAAGTAAATGGCCCCCACTCACGCATGATTCCTTAGTTGTCTTAAAGGAGTTATAAGATTTTATTATTATTAATTTTAAATACAGCAGTCGCTTTCCTTGCAGGGTTATTAATGAGATGCTGTGACAATTGCACATAGATGTTTTTCAGGTTTTAGTGTACATTCAGGTTAACCCATAATGATGAAGATTTATAGTAATCCTTTCCAAAATAAAATACAATCTGAAAAACAGTGCAAGTTAAGTAGCCTATTTAAAATGGTAACGTTGTCATGAATCCCATTGGGCGTAGTGCTCAAGGAAGATGTGGAGAGAGTCCCCACAGTTGTCAAGGGAGTTGACTTCATAGGTGATGCCTCAATTGGCAAAAATTATCCATACGATTTGGACCATTATTCTATTTTCTTTTTAATCCTTTCTTTTATTCTTCGCTTTGTTTTTCTTTTCTGCACATTGGTAGGGCTGATCAACATCTACTACCAGTTGATATTGTCTGAACTATGTCTTAAAGCGTCCAGTCGTTTTAACTACTTCTTTTTTTGAGACTTCCAGGCAAAGGCGCTTGAACGCCATGTCGACAATTACCCCGGTTGTTGCCTTGGTGAACAGCTAGCTGAAAGCAGACTACGTGACGATTACGTCTTTGGCAAACAGGGCTGGTTCACTAATCAGTCAAGGAGAGGCGGACCCGAAGAATCGCTCTTTACTAGCTGATCTGGTAAGTTGTAATGTTAACATCTCAAGTGTTTTGATTCTGTTTTGTTCTTCGCCGTTTCATTGTTATTTTACTCTTCTTCCGATATGCAGATTGGAATGGAAGCTTTTAAAGGCAAAAAAAACCCCCAAAAAACCCCCAAAACCGCCCTCATTAAAAACATGTTTTTAAGTACGCGTGTACGTTTTAATAACAGCACATGTATATCGAACACTAATTAACTGAACTCCAGTTTATAACAGAATCAAACTATTTATAAAATTGAAATTATACAAATCCTTGAATTTGTTGTTTTTATTATCAAAGCGATAGAAGTATAGATTTATTAACTGAAATAGTATCTAATACAATATCTTATTTTTCTTTCGGAATGTATGTTAAGTTTTAACATCGATTTTATTTGCTGTATACGCAACGTGCAAACATTTTACATTTTTATTAATTTACGTCGAAACAGTTTAATTTGATTATCACAGTGCTCACAGCACCTACATATTCAAATAGACTCATACTCCTGTATATATCGAAATTGCGATCTTTTAACAATATTTCATATTGTTTAGCCATTGCCTTGGTTCCATTTCCTGCATATCATTTATATTTTATTATTTTTATTTTATTATTTATTAAATATAGTGAAATCGGAAAATAAGGTGGGTGCTTAGAACTCTCTCTCTCTCTCTCTCTCTCTCTCTCTCTCTCTCTCTCTCTCTCTCTCTCTCTCTCTCTCTCTCTCTCTCTCTCTCTCTCTCCCCACACCCCTCTCTGTGTAACTGTGACGTCATAATCAGTCAACGTAATTGATGAATATCTGCTTTTAAAATGAGCATAAAATTAAACTTTTACGTCATTCAGTTGTTGGGGCCATTGTTATGGCAACGATGCGTACATCCACGAACACACGTTCATAGTCACGTTGTACTAAATAATGGCGTTTAAAAACCAAAAAGAAAATAAATGGGGCAAGGCCTAACCAGAATCAGACAACGATTTAGGCCTAGTCACCGGCAACGTCGACCTGTAGACTGGAGTGCTGCCAGGAATGGACAACGCCAGAGACCCTATCAAGTCTATTGCAGGTTGGTCGATCCACCGGTTCGACAGCCGCGAGTAGACCCCAAATCTGGCCAAAGGCATTTTTGGAAAAGTCCATTTGAAAAGGACCCGGGCCCAATACCTGAACTCGCCACACTACACAGTTCACCGAATATTCCAAAGATTAGGCAGGTGGTCGTTGTGTACGAAGAGGGCCATCAGTATGAAGTTAGCGTAGAACCGTCTGAAGATGACATACACGAAGATATCGTCCAAGACCGAGACAGACTGAAGATAATCGACGATCAGCTTAACGTACTTAACCGTTCTCTGTGGGATGCCGGGGACGCGTTGTCGGAATCCCCATCAAATAGCTCGTCTGATTATGACGACGCGGTCGAATCTGTCAACAGCAAGCACATATTTTCATCAAGCAACGGAGACCCTGCTGCAGGAGAAATAAGCTTGGTCCAAGAACCATTCCAAAACCCCTGGCCAATATGGATGGTGCCCATGGAAAGTTATCCGCTGTTCTTGCAGCCCTTTATCAACAAGCCCTGTCGACTGTATCTGAGATTCGCCAATTCAAACGTCGCACCTCATACGATGGAGAAGTCCGTGGAGGCCATTTATTTAATGCAAAACGTTAAATTCCTGAAGATTCAGTTTATGCAGCATTCACTGGGCAACAACCAAATGAGAATATCGATAGAAGAAAGCCACCGAGCAAAACGAGGCAGGAAGAAGGGTTGTTTCAGACCTATGTATTGCAAAACTGTTATTATTAATTGCGCGAGTTTGACACTTACAGCAATTGGTAAGTTTCTAAAGCAAAATAACAAACACCTGTCAATTTATGAGTTCTATATTTACACACTAAATATAATTTAGTAGCTTTGAAACGGTACATTAGTGTTACCATGTACTTCCTGTAGTTATGAATAGCCAATGTATTGAAAAACTTATAGCAACAACATAAGGATGCCCCTCCTCCCACCCCTCCCCGAGCAAATCCTCGAATTCCGGCACGATGAGCTAGCTTGAAACATTTTCATCATGTATTTCCATCATTCTACTCATATTAGTTGTAATCTGTGGTGAAAAAAAAAGAAGAAAAAAGAAGAAGAAGAGAGAAACCCGTAATAATGCGTTTGCAATCAGTTTGGTAGTAATCCTAATATGAACACACACACACACCCCAACCCCCCCCCCAAAAAAAAAAAAAAAACCCGGTTTTATCCAGATTCGGGCATTTTCGTTTAAAGGGACAGACTCTAGTTTAAGCCCTTGAAAATTAACACTAAGTTTAGTTAATCTACAAAGTTACAATTGAGTGAAACATGAGTCTGTGACTTTGAAATAGGGAAATAGCCATTAAAAACAGAGTAAAACTCGACTCCATAATTTTTACTTCTCAGACGCACGTGCGTTTTTAAATATATGAGAAATCCATTTTGTGGTATTAAAATCACCAGGATGACCAAAAACACTTCGAATGTACATCTAAGTAAAGTACGATTTCAGTTATCAAAAACGTCTATAATAGTGAAAAATATGTCTTAGTGTTTAAAAACTAAGGTATGTCCCTTTAATTCGGGCAAAAATCAGCCTGCCCCCCAAATAAAATTGAAGACCATACACCTGTCAACAACAAAACACCACCACGATCACCTCCCCCACACACGTGTGCACTGTGCACCAGTCACGTCCAGACATTTTGTGGCGTGATTGGGAGTAGCAGTTGTGTTGCCTGGCAACGGATGCGCAGTTTTGGGTTTCTGGCAATTTCGTATGGTTTTCTCGGACACCCGGATCCAGACTGTCTGATAATCGGCGTGTAGTGGTGGTGCGACCATATGGAGCCATATTACATGTGATAATGATAAGTGACACAAGTTGTTTTCTCGATTTGTTGTCCGGTTTAACGGTCTTCCTATTCGCTAACAATTTTGAACTTAGTTCGTTGTCCAATTAAATAGCGTTGCTACAATCGAATAGGCCCTAATGATAAACTAACACCGAATTTAGAATGCGCACCATCGACATTCGCAAGATCCATACATAGTCAAGCATGGGAAAACAGATGGCACATGCAAAACGTGCGAATAAAGCGTTTAGTACACTATACACAACTGCCCTTTCGCGTTGCCTTATTTAGGGTGGAAATGAAATCATGTTTTTGTCATAACAGTTACGAGTGTCAGTGAATGTGGATTGCAGGTTTTTTTTATGGTTTACCTACACCCCGTTTCGGTTGCCACAGACAATGGTATAGGACTTGCCAATTGCGATACAAAAATAAACGTGTCACCAAAATAATAGATGACCGGACGTTTTTGACGATCCCATTCTAAATATCAGTAAAGGACAATAACTTTGTAATCCGGATACTCCTTAAATTCTACTTTTTACTTGAAACTGTGGGTGTCCCGTTTAGAGAGGTTTCATTATTATTATTATTTTATTATTTATTTTTTTATTCCAGGTGAAGAATTTTTGTTACAACTGCAACCACCCCTTGACAACCAAACACCATCCACCTTCCCCGACAGCAACGGCGAACTGCCCAAACTGTGGGGCCACTACGTGCGCGAACTGGACACCAACCCCAACATCTCCCTGGAGTGGTCAGCGTGCCTGTGGAAGTGGTACAACAGCACGGATCAGTACTGGATCGAAAACTGAGCCAATACGCTCACAGTCTAAATGGCGTGTTATCTCTGTAACTGGTTGGAAAACATCTTAATATTGGTAGTAGTCTGTGCAATCGTGTTTCACCAAACAAACTGTGTAGAGCGTGTAAGCCCAGCGTTGGTGATGAATTTATGCTTGTTAACCGGTCTTTGCTACATGTGTGCAATGTGAGAAGTATGGAGTGGTTAATACAAGTTTTGTTACGGTTTAAACATTTTTTTTAAAAGATACCAGGTTTAATTTTATATATTTAAGAAATGGTCATTGTGACATCTTAGGTATTAATGGCTGTGAAATGTTTAAATTGGGAGTTATATTGAATGGGGAAAGGGTTCTGAAAGGGATTTCATTTTACAAAAGTGATTTATGTTTGATGCAAGAGGCATGAGAAAGCAACATGCGGACAAGTAATAATGTCGTATTTTTAGTGGTAAAATAATTGTTTCAATATAAAATATGAACATCATGTTATCAATAAATCTCCATAGTTTTATTTTAATTTGTTTCTTACTACCAGCAGTGGCGGATCTAAGGGGTAGGCCACCCCCCTCTCCTAACTTTTGCGACAGTTATAGTTTAATTTAATTATTTTCATGTTTTACATTGGAGAATCTGAGAAATACCTTTGGGAACATGTGTGGCTCTCAATCACATGTCATTAGGGGCCCCCTAATGGATTTTCTGGATCTGCCACTGATATTTTATAAATATTTTATTAAAAATGTGCAGGATTTTACTTCAGTAGAAATCCTCAGCTACTTTCAGTTGGAACTGCCTGTTTGTTAATTATTATTATATGTCTAATATCTTATGTATATAGATTTTTTTTGTATACCACCTAATTATGTACAATACGGGTCAAATCAGATACTTCAGTAAAACCTCCACAAAACCTAAAACCCCACCTAAACATATTTTTAAGATAATTTTATTCCTGGACAGACAGAATCTTAAACTGCATTTAAGAGTTGAACAACTTAATATGCCTCAGGCCTGTAGCCAGGATTTTGAGAAGGGGGTGGGGGGGGGTGGGGGGTGTCGTATAGGCTTATGTTGAGGCGCGAAGTGCTGGAAGGGGGGGGGGGGCTGGTTCATACTGAAAAAAAAGCCACTGGTGGGAGGTGAATGACCCCCCCCCGACCCCCCATTGGCTAGGGGCCTGTGTTTATACTGGGAGAGTATGTTGTTTTTCTTTCACCAAACATTAATGAAATGCTTGTAAATATAATCAACCAGTCTTGGTGAACTAATTATGAACTAGTATTTTAATATTATTGTTTTACGTGAAATTATTTCAGTACATCTAGGATGTACCATATCTGAATATCATTTTAATACATGTACAACTGTTTGTTTGAATAGTCTTATAATATGAAAATGATGTTTTCTATTTGCATAGTTTTGTATTTCAAGTAAGATTCTTTGCTTTTAAATAGTCTTTTAGTTGCATCAAATCAAAGCTATTTTGTTTCGAATGTAGATTTAACAGTTATGTAGTTTGTTTTCTTTGTTACATATCTACAAAATCCTGTGTACTGGAAAATGGATAGCTTAGCTTAATTAAGTACTGAAACACACAAAAAAAAAAAAAAAAAAATAATTGTTTTGTTTAACGACACCACTAGAGCACATTGATTTATTAATCATCGGCTATTGGATGTCAAACATATGGTAATTTTGACAGTCATAGAGAGGAAACCTACATTTTTCCATTAGTAGCAAGGGTTCTTTTATATGCACCATCTCACAGACAGGACAGCACATACCACGTGGTGCACTGGCTGTGACAAGAAATAGCCCAATGGGCCCACCCACGGGGATAGATCCCAGACCAACCACACATCAAGCAAACGCTTTTACCACTGGGCTACATCCTGCCCCTGAAACACAAAATGCACGACCTACTAACAAAGTCACGACCTCATTATTCATTTTCATTCATTCAACTTATTTTCATGCTTATATCCAGTTAAGATTAAAGCATGCTTTCCTGGGCACACACCACAGCTATTTGGGCTGTCTGTCTAGGACAATGGGTTAGTTGTTAGTGGTTAATGAGAGAGAATATCTGTGTGGAAGCCTGTACTCGGCCGCGAACCTAGTACCTACCAGCCGTATGTCCGATGGCTTAACCATGACACCACTGAAGCCTCATTAACATTAATCTTAATGATATCATACTTAGGAATTGCATCAGGTTAGAAAATAACAAGGTGGGATGCTTTTTAAGAGATAATCTGGGACCAGTTGGCATTTAACTGAAAAATAAGTTAAAACCTTTTTCTTTCAGTCATCTATCCAGCCACTGGTCAAATGAAGCAAACAAAAAAACCCCAATAAATAATAAAACAGCAACAATAAGGTCACCTATATTCAGATACCACTGTGACTATATTGATATTTAATAAACTTAAATGTAACTTGGTTAGCAATTCTACCAAATTCTTTAGAAGGCAAACATATATTTATATGTCGAGTCCTCTTTACACATCTCGATGTGGTAAATGCAGTAACCGTAACCTGACTGAGATGCTCTTCAAGTTAACAGCTATACTCAAACGTTTGTACTGAAGTGTGCAACACATTTGTTAACTGACCAAAGCCTTTTATGAGAATTATTCTCCCTTAGTAATTTTTCACAATTTATTTTTCAAAAAGAAAAGTGAATTTTGTCTGTTCTTATCTGTGATTATGGACAAAATATTATTATTACATTTTGAACATCTTAATCACAAATGTATACAATTAATCCTAGACAATTCACACATGGTTTTGCTCAAGGCCTTTTTGACATTCGAACCGACACAGAATTGTTTTGGTCATTGCAATATTATTGGAAGGAATATTTTTTATTTAACAATGCACTCAACACATTTTAATTATTACACTTATATCATGTCGGATATATGGTTAATGACCACACAGATGATGAAAGCAAACCAGCTGCAACCACATAATTGGCTACTCTTTCCAATTGGCAGCAAGGGATATTTTATATGCAGCATCCTATAGACAGGGTAGTACACACCATTGCCTTTGTTGTACCAGTTGTGCAGCATTGGCTGGAAAGAGAAATAGCCCAATGAGGCCCATTGATGGGGATCGATCCTTGACAGACCTCACATCAGGCAAGCGTTTTAACGCTAGGCTACATCCCACCTCATGATTATGTTATTGGGTGCCAAAGTAAAGGTAATATATAATATTCACACACATACAAAGCCAAAGATAACATTTTTCAAAATTTATTTTATAAGGTTACAAAGTATATCTGCAATAGCAGAAATAAGGGCGACAATTTACAACAAAAAGAAAACTGTTAACAAATCTACAACTACAGCTTGGTAAATTCACCACAAGTTATTATTAGCTCATGAAGCATAGCAGAACATCACTGCTGATCAGTGTTAAACACAATACAGTCAATCCAGCTAAAGCAGCCACCTCCATTAAGCAGTCACCTGTCTTCACCTGGTATATCAACAAGGTGATTTAGGGAATGCAAATGAACTGCCTTTTAGCAATTTTTGTTCCTCTTTTTTTTTTTTGCAGTTCTTTGCCTTTGAACAAAAAAATATATATTAGCCAAAAAATTTATTGATCCATTTTGAAAATGAACACCTGGTAAACAATTCCTGGTGATGCCAGTTTTAATAGACTGCATTAAAATCCACCCAAGCAACTAATATAGTACACACTAACCTATATGAAGCAGCCGCCTGCTTTAAGAGGCCGCTTTTTGATACTCTGTCAGCTGGCTGCTTAACAAGGTTGACTGTATTTCTAAAATCTGGTCTTTAACAAATCTGTCTCCAATCTAGTACTCCCACACAAAGTATGTGTCATTCTAGCTACTCCCACAATAACACACACTACTATACTAAACAACAAAAGTTCCTCCACCAGTAATCTGATCACAGATACCCTCAAACTATTGTTTGAGGGTAACACTGAGGTATTATACTAATGATATATTGATGGAAAGAAGTAAAAAAGAAAAATCAATCTGCTCTAGAGGTGTCGTTAAATAAAACAAACTTTTATCTTATCATCGGCTATTGGACGTCAAACATATGGTCATTCTGACATATTTCTTTAGAGGAAACCCACTGCCACATAGGCTACTCTTTCCAATAAGCAGCAAGGGGTCTTTTATATGCACTTTCGTTCCCAGACAGGACAGCACATACCACGTCCTTTGATGAACCAGTTGTGGACCACTGGTTAGAATGGAAAACAGCCCAAACTACAAATGGGTCTACTGAGAAGGATCGATCCGATGACCAACCGCTTCACAAGAATGATGGAAAGAAGAGGCACATAAATAATAACCGCAAAAGTGAGGTATTACACTATATAATGATTGAAAGAAATAAAAAGAGGCCAAAAACGAATAACAGCAAATATTGACTGCAACCAGAACCCTCATCCATAGTATCAGGAAGTTTATTGTGTTACTGACATTCATTCAACATATTCAATCCCATGTGATATCTTCATATTTTACACCTGTAGACATTCCTACACTAGTAGTTAATTAAATTCGATCTACAATATCAATATAACACCCATATTTCTCTCCATCAGTATATTTAATAAAGACAATTGGAAGGGTTTGCAGCAGTCTGAGGGTACCTGTGGATCTGATATGTACTATTCTATTAATATTTCTTAACTACATTATTAGAAACACTCCATTTGTAACCATCATTATAGTTCTTGATACTGTTTGCAGCATTTTGCAACAGCAATATTTAGTTACAATCTCCCATCCCATTAAACCCCCCCCCCCCCCAAACAAACATTATTTACCCCATAATATATAAATACCCCTTTTCAACAATAGCTTTTCTATTTGTTTTCCTTACATTTACATATATTTGTATTTGGATGCTTTTATATAAATTGATAGAATGAAAATAAAATCTCTAAACTCTGAACATAAATTTATGCACAAAAGAACACTAATAAGATAGTTACCATAAATTAATAATTCACTAATCTATAACTTACAACTAATACCTACAAACACTCCAAGTAGTTATATATTATTTTAAAAAATAACTGAAATAATGTTCAACATTGATGTACTAAAGGCTATACTAGTACAATGGAAGCTGAGAAGTTGAAATATGTATTTTAAAACAGCAAACCGAAGCAGTGGTATAGCAAACATCTTCAGGTTTATAAAAGAAGTTTGCATTTTGAAATATGATTGAGTTAACACCCGTAATAGTGGATTTACATTCACAAAATTAATAAACATTTTCTAGCTAACAATAAAAGTTACAATTGAGGACAAAACCCACAAATAATTCAGTTGAAAAAAATAACCTGCATCAGTGGATTGCATTCGCAAATTAATACATTAAGTGACCAACAAAAACAAAACAAAAACAAAAAATAATAATACAGTTACAAAAGACACTAGCAAACTAAGTATTTAAGATGTTAATATATTTATAGACATACTAACAATTAAAATTATGTTCAAAGTAGTTCATAACACTCGTACATTGTAAAACAAAATAATAATTTTAAAAAATTGAACCAAAAACCCTATTTTATTCTCAGGCAAGGGGAGTGGCTACATAATTGTCAAACATTAGTATAAAAATAATGGAAAATTGTTATGGACAAGATAACAGTTATATAATAGATTATTCACACACATTTCAACTTCACGTTTGTTCAGCAAGATGTTATGGTAATATTTTAACACTGTCCTTCATACCCACAAAACATAAATATGCTGTGGGCCTTTTTAAATGAACCACTCTAACCTTGTCATGGATAAAATAAAAACACGAGTTTGCTTGCTAATAGCATACCAGAACTGCTTTATTTCTCAGAAATGTATTGTTTCCAGTTATTGTTCAACCAATGATTTCTTATGGCACACTAGTTTTTGTGCGTTTTTTCAAATAAATGATTGTCATTAATATAGAAGTCAAACAACTAATTTAGAAATATAATTTGTTTTTTAAATAGAATCCAGGATAACATTTTGTGTTGTTGACATTTCAGATGGTACAAAATTTTAAATGTATGAGGAACTCTGCCAGATGAACGTTTAATATGGCACACGCGAGTACATACTATGTTCAGCAGTACATTTATTAACCAAGTCAAATGCATTACTGTTACAAAATACAACAGGATGAAATCATTAAAAAAAAATATATCACTACAAAGTTTATCAAATGACAAAACAGTAAGACAATTATGCAACATTATTTATTGTTACTAACAGTAACTATTACACAAACATTGATACACTGTAAAGATTAATTCTGATAAATACTGCACAAAGACAATAAAGTCAATCTTCTAATACAGGGGAAAAGGGAATTGGACGTAAGTAGTTAAATTACTAATATTAAAAGTTGCATATTATGAGTTTATATTAGATCAGAATAATATATAGTATACAAATGTACTAATATTTAGCTGCTCTTTTAAACTGAAATATATGGAGTACAAGACAACTAATATTCAGTGGCAGATCTAAAGTGGGCCCCCTAAATTATATTTCAATCTTATTTATTTTACATTGAAGAATTGGAGGAATCCCTTTCGGAACATTTGTGACATGTCATTGGGGGCCCCTAAATGGATTTTCTGGATCCACCACTGATATTGTGTAGTTTCTGGATCCACCACTGATATTGTGTAGTTTCTGGATCCACCACTGATATTGTGTAGTTTCTTTTGTTATTTCTAAATGGCAGATTCCTTTTCTTGCCCGTCAGCTATTTATGCCACTAATGTTTTCATAACAACTTTAGCTAAATATTAAAGTTAGGTTCTTTAAAACAGGCAATTATTACATCCATACATAAAGATTTTTTTAAATTGTTATCTCTTGATGAATTTATTAAAGTCTTAAAATTGCATATGTATGTCAACCGATAACCCTGTGTACCATATTATGAATGCATATGTTAAAAAAAAGTTTCTTAAAAAGAATGAAAAATGCATCAAATAACAGAAATTAATTGTTAAAAAATGGCCGGTTTCATACAGTTTCGAAAACATGAACCAAGATAATATAAACAGTATAAATATAACAAAGATCACAGCTTAGTATTAAACAAGCAAAATGCTGAAAAGTGTTTATTGTAAACAGTTAATTTATGAAAAAAATGCATAACAAAGGCCTCAGTGAACATTTGCCTGTACAACAGAAACTTCAATTTCAAGAGACTTGCTCACATTTTATTACCATTATGTTTACAACCGAACAACAGTTCAGTCTAAGACATTAATGGTATCTTTATGGTTTTCTCCACCATGCCAACAATGATACATTCAGTGTATAGATTTAAGCACTTTTCTGTCCATAATTTTCAGTTTTCACTGTGAACACTATATACTTACTGGTGGCAAAATTTATAATTACATTAGGACACACATAATGGACACAAAAAAGAAGCGACTTCATTTTTATTAAGCTTTGCACTGTTCTTAGGATTCTAACCTTTTAATTCCAATTAGCCATGCAATTCCATCATTAGGCCCTATATACGAAATACTGCATTGTACAGAAAATGAGTTAAATGACTGTCATGGACACAATGAGTTCAGACATGCATGCAAGATATTTATCTTGTTATTATTTTTTTTGAATTGGTTAATTTTTTAAAGCTACATGTATTTGTGGGGTTTTCATGATTATAAGGCTTTGACAAGAATCAACCAAATTTACAAGAATATCAAATTAAAAAGCAATCATTTTATTCGAATACAAACAGCATTTATGATATGCATGACAGATAGATAGCAGAGATACTGATTTTTCAATTTGAGAAAAATATTCCCATTCAAACTGTTATCATATATGCAGACTTCACATAAATAAAACATAGCACCTTGAAATTTCATCATGCTGCTGTTAATATACCTTTATCCAAATTTGCAGTTCTGTTAACATGTGTATAATTTCCACATATCTTTTAGAATAGTAAAGGTTTAATGCTGAAATATCAAGAAACCGCCACCATTCATCCTCACAGAATAATGATGATACACAAACATGCTGCAAATATTTCTGGCATATTTGGTCATCTTGAAAAAAATCCTGATGAAAATCCTGTTACAGTATTATAATGTTATTTTCTTTTTCTTTTACATTAAACACTATTTCACTTGCTGGTTATCACATATACATGTATATACCCAGCTGCTGAATTTAACAGTTCATTTCCAATATCATGGAAGACATGTATCTCTACTCGCCATTAATTAAAAGAGACTAAATAAAATTATTTTGAGTTTAAGTTCAGTTGAGTGAATCAGTATTATTATATGGCAAGATTTCTTAGAATTCTTTATAATAAACTAACAAAAATTTACCACATAGCTTAACATTTAAGAAAGTGAATGCATATACTGACATATCACCCAACCCACAACTGAAATAATGAATCAGAATTTCGGCAACCAATAATGTATAAAAGATGTGTAAAGGATGTTTAAAAAAAAAACTGTGCTAGAAGACTAGATTTGTTTTAGAACAAGTGTTTGAATGTACAATAAGCATGACACACAATAATTTAAAAAGTCCACAACAGTAAAAGAACAGATAGTTGAGTATGATGTGGTTTTGTTCAGCTTTACTCATAACAACAACAGCACGTTGAGGGTCGAGAACAACATTCATGAATACATTGTAATCTGGGTGAACTGAAAAAAGAAACGAAAAGAAATGCATAATTGATTAAGGGCTGAATTTACTCAGTCTGTGTTTCTTATATGCAGTGTTTAAGCATTGTAAATGTATGTGTGAGATATAAACAGGCTTTGTACATTAGGCACTAAGTTTCTTTCCATCTACAGTGAAACCTCTCAAGACTGGACCCTCTGTAAACCGGAATTCCATCAAAACCGGACGTTTTACAGAGTCCCTTTTTAAAAACCAGTACAGAACTTAACCTCTCTAAAGCGGATCCCTGTGAAACCAGACATTTTTATTGGTTCCACAGGTGTCCGGTTTAGAGGGGTTTCACTGTATATATTTTATAGCAATCTAAATCGTTGAAATGGTGCTTATTTGTTTTGCATTGATATCTCACACCCTCGTATTATATTTCTGCAACTATATTTAGCCTAAAAATAAAATAAAAAATCACATAGAAAATAAAAACACAGAAACAATGGTCGATATTCGTGTCTGAAACTTCTATGTTGTTGTTTGACAGCTGTCAAATACTACATGTTGGCCTTAGCTGCCTACGTGATTAATACATTCACCTAGCAACAGGTTGACATGGTTAAAATATTTACTGAATAACAAAGGCAATTCCTTCCGACATGTAACCAATGCATCTGATTGAATGAATACAAAGAGCAATGGCCGATTATAGGGAACAAGTCAATGCTGGTTGGCCTGATATTACACTATATTGTTAATGAACTTTATTTCTACAATACAGTCTTAGTTGATTGATTGAACCAGATTTTATTGCTTAAAAAAACAAACCCAAATGGATAAGGCACAAGTTATACAACTTACTAGGCCTTCTCCATAATACATACATGCCACGACAGTAATATATTTATGCAATTTAAATATGAACAGAAATAAATATTTTAAGTCTCAGTTAAGTTTACAACACAGATACGACAAACGTGTTCAAGTGTGAAAAAAATATTAAAACATGTATTTTTGTTATATTATACAACTGAATTTAATTATTTATTTCATGCAAAAATAAGCACCAAAAAATGTCATACAGTTTGCACTGTGTTTCTCCTGTTTATGTAACATTCATTATAATAAATATTTATAACAATAAAGAAGACAAATAAGAAACTCACTGATTCAATATCAAACGCTGCAACTCCTTGGCCTTGTACATCCGCGGACTTGAAAGAAGCTAAAAAGAAAATAGAATGTATACGTTGTACTTTTGGTATTTTCTTGTCTTTACTTATATCATACTGTCCACTCAAATTGCCAATCCATTCACGAGGGATAAAGTTAGCTATAAAATTGCATGTAATGTACAACCAACATTTTAAATTTTAAAAAGTAATATATTGTATGATTCAATTTACAAACATAAAAACAGGTTGGGTTTTTTTTGGTTTTTTAATTAAATAAATTAAATGCTAAATAGATTTTGAAAACAATTTCATTCAGATGAATCCAGAATCATTGATGATTTGCTAAATTTGGTTACAAATACTCGTTTACAACACTCCACTACTGATAACCAAATATATTAGGAATGATATTTTGACCAGGATTGTGTGACCCGCCACATCATGTGATTTGTTTAAAAGTATTCTCATGGATAACTGATATTTATTTTTGGAGACTTCTCTTTCAAAACAGAACACTGCCCTAACAAAGTCTCTATCCATTGATCTCAGTCAGTCCCCCCTCCCCCCATCTCTATTTGCTTCCACCATGCCTGGTTTTAAGTCACCCATGAAATGGCACATTACTCCCCAATTATAAAAAATAAAGTAGCATATGCTTAAAAGATGTGAATGATAAATAAAAAAATGACATTCTTATATGGTGACTTACACAGCATGGTCTTCAGCCTGACTGCACACATTATGAAATCTCCAAACTCAATCTGTCCTTCCTTGTTGCTGTACCTCATCACCAGAGATCTCAGAGTCTGGTTGCTCACATGAAATCCTGTGTGTGGTAGAACAAAAGATAGGGTAGAACATAATACAATAAGATTTAAAAAGTTGGTAAATGAACTTAAAAGAAAACTTGTGAGTTTCAAAGTGAAATCACATGCTGGATTTAATTGATGGATGATTTGTTAGTATAAATAATAGGAGATTTTTAATACAAAATGAAATGTGTAACTGTCACGTCAATGAATGTAGCTTGTATTTTAAAGCAGAATGCAGTAGTACCAAATTGCTAAACTTTTTTCTCTTGGTATATAAATCAATGAATAACATAACACAATACAATTTAAAACAATACAGTGTGTTAATATAAGCTAATATGTAGAAGGTGATAATGTGATACATTTGTATAACTTTAATACAATACAGTGTATAACACAATACACATACACTGTGTTACATAAGAAATACATTGTATAGTTAATACAATACAGTGTGCAATATATAACATATCTTTAAATAATTTTTATGCTTGTATTTTCACTTGTTGGGATCTGTTGGAACCAGAATTAATTTTTAGTAACTGATAAGTATGAGTAATGGCTTTACATCCCCCCCCCCTCCATTTAGTCATTAAAAAACACTGGGTTTGAACAGGTACTGGGATGTGAATCTGAGACTGGTCAACCGTAGTCCAAAATAATATAGAATTTATATAAACAACAATTCAATGTAGGCCTTTAGCAAATGTATTGCAGTTGAGAACAAAATATAATTATTTTAATATATTACAGAGATCAGTGAAAATACTTTTAATGGCAAAAAGCAGAATTTCTTACCAACAGAATTAAGTGCACTTCTCAACTCGAAGGAACTGAGGTTTCCACTTTGATCACGGTCAAACTGCTTGAACACTCCCTGTTAAAATGAATTGGTAAATATTAAAATCATCTGTTACAAAACAAGGAAATAATACTTTCAATATTCAGATTTTCAACTTTTTATTTCGTATTAATATATGTTCATATGTTACAAACAAATTTGAATATAGGTATGTGAACAAATTTTGGTTTGTGAAAACGTTTTTTTAATTTATTCTGTAATTAATATTTTTTTTATTGTATTGGTATTAAAAACAACCGTTTAATGATTCAGTTAATATAAAGTTGCATGAATATTAAAAACATGTCATGCAAGACTGTCATCAAAGGTAAGGTTAATGAGATAAGTTTCTGTCTACAGTGAACTGCCATATGAACTTACTTTCCATCTCCTGAGATCCACCCACAGTGATTTGAACTCGTCATAGCCAAGCTTACCAGATAAGTCACCCTGAGAGCTGGCTAAGGATGCAAATCATGAAATTAATTTATTAATATTTTACAACACCCAAACATGAAGTAAAATACATAAAATTGGGCATCAAATAAAGAGCAATATAATAAATCCCACTCAACTGGTTGCCCCAGTGACGTTGTAAATGTGTTTCTATCATCTATAGAGCCAGACAATGTATTGGGGAGGGAAATCAATTTTACTAACTATTAACAGCTTTCACAGCTTTTCTTCCATGTGTCTCTCACTCTCTCCCTAGTTCTCCCTCTATCTTCCACCTAATATTATGAAGGAATGATTATTTATACTAATACCAAAATATGGTTGTTTTTTAATACAGTATAAAGAGCTGTGAAAAAATGTATATCACAGGTACATCTTTTTAAAAATTAGAATAAGCAAACATTCCAAAATAAAATTCGGAAAAAGAATTGAAATGTGTTTCTATCACATTTATTTTCTAAATATATCTTTCTTTGTTGGTCTCAGATGATTGCACAGATGATTGCACTCTAACAAAATGTGATGCACATCATTGCTCACAATGAGATGGAGGTCCTTCTTAAATATAATGGCATTTGATAAATTTTACAAAATGGCAAATATTCTAATTTGAAATTATCAATATACATGCATACATATATGCATGTTTGTGTATTGAACTATTTCGTCATCATTCTGAACCGTTTGTTTGAATGGTTTGGAATTCTGTCATGGCTGATGCGGAGTTGCGGATTTAATGTAAAGAATAAAAATAATAGTAAATGAAATTTACAGCCAGTCACAAAAGGACGGATCGCCTGTTGCATTTTTGCATTTTTCAACTCATCCATCAGAATTTTTACTTGCATTTGGCGAGTGGGTGAGTACTTTCTGCACCCTGATATAACAAAGAAATCTTCTCTTCATGGTCCATTCCTTGACATGGTGAGGGGTCTTGTATGTCTCAATGACCCAGACAGCTGTGCCAGAAGTCAAAAAATATATAACAATACCAACATATACAGCTATTATGACTATAAAAAATCTTGTCCATAGAAAAGATACGTCGTGCATTGCAACCATGCTTCTGACTGTATCCATAGAAAAACCAGGGAAGGCAAACTCTGAAAAGACAAATGTTACAAACTGGTTGAAACATCTTAATAAATAACACAATATTTTAAAACAAACCTCTGCATATATATGACATCAACAACAAGAACAATATGACAAAAACAGAACAGGTTAATAATAATCATCAAAGAAAAAAACATTTAAGTACGAAAATAATTACTCCTAATAGGAACATGAAAACCGACACAGGCTATAGTTGTGTCCTGAAAAATAAAATTACTATGAAACTTATATTATCTCTTGCTGTTATATAATGTATTTTTAAAAAATCTTTAATATGAAATAGTTACACTTATATCAAATGTAACAAATATTTAATAAACAAAAATTCCTCCATCACCACAAAAATAATTATAATTTAACCTCTTCCAAATTAATAAGGATGACAAAGGAAATAGAATAACACATTTCCAGTTAAATATCTGTTAGTTTATGAGTCTGCTAACAAAATTACTTTAACTTGGAATAAAAATTCAAGTTTTTATTTTCTTCCTTATAATAATCAACTTTGGTGGATACATGGCTCCATCTAATAACTTTGTGCAGCATTTTGCATGCTGTAACACCTGAATAATGGTAATTCCATGCAAACCCATGATGATAAGCATCTATAAGCTTTCAATAGCGGCTATGAAGTATTGCTCTCAAATGAGAGGAAGTATTCTTAAATTATTACACACAAAACGAAAATGAAAGAGAAAAAGGAAGGCGAGAGAGAGAGAGAGAGAGAGAGAGAGAGAGAGAGAGAGAGAGAGAGAGAGAGAGAGAGAGAGAGAGAGAGAGAGAGAGAGAGAGAGAGAGAGAGAGAGAGAGAAATACAGAAAGTGTGGGAGAGAAAATATTCTAATATGATTAGACACAAAATGATGAATGAAAGAAAGTAAGATTTCAGGAGGCTGGGTACAGCAATTAACAAAAAACGAAATCACAGGGACCGATAGAGAAAAAGAAGACAAAAAACCTGCAAAGGGAAATTGGATATAACAATAATCCATAAACTACAAAGCTGAACTGATATACTGAGAAGCTTTTTTTCTGCAGGCAAATACACATTCTGGAACCAAATATTGTAATAAAAATCTTCATAATTCCATCAAACTACATACATTTTAATAACCAGAACCAGGCAATAGATAATAACATTCAAACTACTAGTACGGTATATATACTGACTAAAAATAATTATGAAACTAATAATATATATTTTACACATATGCATATAAAACTAGGGATACAGTATAGTGATTTTATTTTAAAATTATATCACTAGTCTTAGAGTTAAAGGTTATGGGTTTGCACCTCCACGTCTTTAGACTAGAAAAAACTTTCATAAAATTCTAAAAGATTTCCATAGTAATAAGACAGACAATAGGTATAATAAGCAGTTGCATATATATTTTAATCAAACTGTAAAAAAAATGGGGTTTTATGTATACATGTTTAAATGTTATATTTCTTACTGGTGCATAAATATTTAAATTAATAAAATTGAGTAATAAATAATAAATACTCAACAGATGACATGTTTTAGAAAATAATTAACAGAACCTGTGTGTTTGGCACCACAAACATATTATGAGCAATTTCCTTTATATAATACAAAACTGTCACTATTTGTAATCTCTGCCATACAAAATAGTTCAACTAAATAAGAATTTTATAAAAAAAAATATTTAGAGAAATCTGAATCTGAACACGGACATAGAAATTAGAAAGGCATAAAAGACACAGATGGAAATATTGATCACAAAAGGTCTCCCTAATGGCTGTAGTGAGTGAAAAGTTCACAATGAGTTTGCAGTGAAAAACCAAACTGTCTTAATACAACAAAAACTTGAACCATGTCACTGGAAGTCAAATGCTGGAATGGATGGTGTTAACATAATATGTCCTCTATACACAGGTTTAGTCTTGTGGTATAAATGCATGTGGTCACAGGCGCGGATGAAGGATTTCTAAAGGGGTGGGGGGGTGGGGGGAGAAGTCCAAATGTGATGACTGATCTCTCCTTTTACACAGACAGTTAATATAATCATGTTTCCCCTTATAGGTTATGGTTGGTTTTCAAAAAAGCGGGGGATCCAGGCCCCTGGACCCCCCTTGGAGTCAATATATTATTTTAACTACTGGTATGCTCTAAGGTCCATAAGACTGTGGTTAAGAAAAACATAAAGAAATAATAAAAGTACAATATGTATTTATATATTTGTTTAATCTAAATTATGCTACTAAATGTATATAATGTATCTGACCAAATTTAAAAATATTCATGCAACATATGAGCATTTCACAATTCCACCTTCAAAAGAAAACAATGTGTAAACACATTTTACTTTAACAGTTGTGAAATACAATCAATGAGATACTCTACTGTTCTGGTAAATAAACTGATAGCAGACTAAAAGGTTTTTTTGTACAATGTAATTATTTTTAATTTTGATGCAGGTAATAAGGAAAACATTAAAATATAATAATAAAAATTAATGACAGTAAAAAATAATAATATTATGTTAAGCATTGTACCAAAGTGTGAGTTTTATTGTCTCAATGGCAAAGTGTGGACTTTTATTGCTCTATGATGAATTGTGAGTTTTAATGGTTCAATGCTGAAGTGTGAGTTTTAATAGTGAAGTGTGAATTTTCACAGTTCAGTGATGAAGTGTGAGTATAAATGGTTCAATGCTGAAGTGTGAGTTTTAACAGCTCAGTGGTGAAGTGAGAGGTTTAATGGTTCCATGCTGAAGTGCGAGTTTTAATGGCTCAATGGTAAAGTATGAATTCTAACAGCTCAGTGATGAAGTGTTAATTTTAATGGTTTAATGCTGTAGTGTCATAAGGCCACTTCACTGGCTTGTCTCTCACTAACAGCTATCAATTAACCCACTGTCTTGGACAGCTCAAACAACTGAAACTTAACTGAATATAAGCAACAAAAGAAAGTTACTGTAAAATAAATAAGTAAACCCTATAAATAAATATCCACCAAAACCTATTAACCCACTTCCAAAATAATGAGTCAAATTAAGCTAAACTTTAAAAAAACCCCAAGTAAATCTAAAAACGTTAAGTATAACCACTGCCAGTTAGTACTGAGGATAAAACAATTACAAACGACTTTATTGTGAAATGCTCAAATGAACGTACACCGATCTAGTGGACTGTCAACAAACACCAGGTCACTACAGTACATTTAAAAGCAGAAGTGAACATCATTGGTCTTACCAAGAAAGCCATCTGGCAAACAAACATCAACAAGTTAAAACATGGTCACAAATAACGTACAAATACACTTCACAAAATACTGATCACAGTAATCATAATAACAACAAAGTAAATCAAGCTACGAAAACAAACAGTTGTTAAACTTCAATCATTCAAACTTTATTTTGTCTCATAAATGTGTCAACCAAATGTTTATTATATTTTGCCATCTTTGTAAATCTGCAAAACAGAGTCATTTATTTCCATTATGTATCATGAATGCATGCACTTTCTCTTTTGTTGTTTAATAAAATATAAAATAACATTGAAATCACTTTGTAATTGTGATATTAACATTATACAACAGGTACAAATCTTACATATTTATCATGCATGGGTATCATGCACATGTTTATGTCCAGTAATTTTCTTGATTTAATAGCTGCATTTCAATTAAAGTTATCTATGGCTATATATAAATTATACGGTCACAAAAAATGAAGTTGGAATGTAAGGTTCTTTGTACATTTGTCACTTATAAATTAAATTTAATGCTGTAAGACAAGAAAGCCAACTGGAATACGTACTTTGGTTATCCAATACCATACTGGAATAGTGGAATACTGGAATGTTTGTTCAATTAAACACATGGCTGTACCATAAGGTGCAGACCACCAAATACAATCTCACAGACATGCAGCATTTCTGTCAACATGTACACCAAAGACATCAACACAATGTCACCTGGCATTTATAATAAACAGGGAATGGGGGAGGGAGGGGAATGGCAGCTCGAGTTGCTCATTTTGGATCCTTGACTATCTTAGTTCTATCTTAGACTATCTAAGTTCCACACACAAATTGTTATGGTAATTTTAGTGGCACATAGCATGTTTCAAGCACAATAGAACCAGATACATTGTCACCAATTCAAATGAAATTCGATGACTACATTAAAAACTAAACCTTTTATGACAAGTCATGGTCAATATCTCACAACTGGTAGGCATTCCAGTGTTCCACGATCTATTTAAAACTGGATGTACTTCGAACCAACACCTGATGAGATGCTACTTGGTATAGTGATATCTATACTGATAATATACAATTTTAAAAGGTGTCCAGCCGTGGAGGGTGGTGGTTACTACTATCAGGAACTACTATCAGTACAGCCTTGGGTAATGTATAAGGCAAATAAATTGGGCTACATTATGTTCATCAAATATAATATACTACATTTTAAGAGTGGAAATAAAAACAAAACTTTTTAAGATATTTACTGTCCATTGGATGTGTATGCTCAGCTATATAATAATGTAATAACAGCATCCATATTCAGAGCATTTCATGTCCATTAAATACTTGAAAATTATTCACTACAGACACCATATGGATATCACAGAATATTACACATGGAAAGTAAAATCAACAAGATTGTATTAATCTAATTACGAAGTATTTACTTAATGTCATAAAAATCACAGTTAGAAAAATCCTGCATCTTCAATATGCTCGTCTTCAAATCACTGTTTTGGGTGTAGTATTTTCCAATCCATCAAAACTACTGATACCGGAATATTCCAGACTACAGTATATTCATAACCTACAGCAGCTTGTTGTTTTAAACACATAATATCTGGAATATATATCCAGGTTTTAAATACTTATTTTTCATTCTTCACAGATAGGTTTTATTTGACATAATTATGCAAACAGTCATATTGTGATATTGAATAGAGGTTTAATGATGAAAGCAGTGATAAACTCTTCTAGATAGATGATCCAATTTGAACTGGATAAAATAAAATTTTATATGACAATAAGTCTGGTCACATATTTCAGTATTAAGCAGTATTCAGCATATAGCAGTATTAAATGCTTTATCTGAAGTTTACTCAAATATTTATCAGGTGAAATGCTATTTGACATTTGATATAGTGCTACCTATAAAACTAATGGCACATATTCACTAGATTAATATTGTCTAAATAAAATTTTAGTTGGTATGATTACAAATCAAGAAATGGAATGATGGGATGTCTCTTGATAAATATTTGTCTACTAATACATTAATGTTTATATTTTATACTAATAATGTTTGGTATTATCTCTGGTAATGACATACTACCAGTAATATTATATGGTAATAAAACTGATTGTTATCACTATTGAAGACATACTACCAATCATATCATACTGTTTATGTTATATATTAATAAAGCTGTGTGTTGCTATCAGTCATACAGGAATGTTTATGTTTTATGCCAATAAAGTGGGTGTTACATCTGGTGATGACATACCACCAGTCATATTTTATGGTAATAAAGCTGGATGTTACCACTAGTAAAGACATACTACCAGGCACACAGTAATATTTATGTTTTATGCTAATAAAAGCGGGGTTTTACTTTTGGTAAAGACATACTACCAGTATTACCGTAATGTTTATGTTATATGCTAATTGAGCTGGGTGTTACCTCTGGTGAAGACATACTACCAGTATTACCGTAATGTGTATGCTATATGCTAATAGATCTGTCAGTTACCATATATCTTCGCCTATAAGTCGATTTTTTTTCACCCAAAAATTATTTTATAACTTGGGGGGTTGACTTACAAGAGGGTAAACAAATTTCACCAAAAAATATTACTGTTTGGGGGATTATTTTACAAGTTTTATTGTTGAAGTATGCCATGTATTTATACTCAAATATGTTAATTAGACACATTTATTTTTTATAACCTATTTTTTTTTGGCATTAGAATGGTTTTGGTTATGCAAAAAGGCGTGCGATCTCACTCACATGCCAAGACAACAGTCCACTTAGTTAAAATAACAGTCATCACTAATAGTAAAAATGTAAACAATACTAACTACCTGTTGCCTGAGTTTATTTTGAAATCTGGTCACTGGCATTAATGGTTGTTCAAACAATGTTTTGTCGGTGATTAACTTCATGAATATTACTGAGCCTTCCCTTAAAATAGACTGATCTCTGCAGTTCACTAGAGCAATAGGGACACACATCATTTGGTACAAAAACCAGTGTACTTTCCAGTTATCCTCCTTACATGTAATAATATGGCGGCAAAACGTGATACTTTTAGTTTTATCGTAGTGATCTGTTGTCAGTGTTTATAAATAAAGTTGTTGTCTGTGCACAAAACCATCTGTACAGTACCATACAGTAACAGTCAAACAGCTTTCACTTTCTACTAAGGGAATATTTCGTTTTGATGCTATGTAATAATGATAGTTTGATTGGAATAGTCTGATTATATTGCGATGTACAAAACGTGAAAACCGAAGTTTGTAAAATAATTTTCTTTTGTTCAAATATTGTACATTATTGTTCTCATGTGCTGAAAATAAGAAATATTTCAATATTTATAAGTTGTTTTTCATGGGTCGACTTATAAACGGGTCAATAAAAAAAATAAGTTTTCAGGGCTTGAAATTAGGGACTCAACTTATAGCCGAGATCGACTTACAGGCGAAGATATACGGTACCTCTGGTGAAGACATACTACCAGTATTACCATAATGTTTATGTTATATGCTAATAGATCTGTCAGTTACCTCTGGTGAAGACATACTACCAGTATTACCATAATGTTTATGTTATATGCTAATAAAGCTGTGAATTACCTCTTGTGAAGACATACTGCCAGTATTACCGTAATGTTTATGTTATATGCTAATAAAGCTGGGTGTTACCTCTGGTGAAGACATACTACCAGTATTACCGTAATGTTTATGTTATATGCTAATAAAGCTGGGTGTTACCTCTGGTGAAGACATACTGCCAGTATTACCGTAATGTTTATGTTATATGCTAATAAAGCTGGGAGTTACCTCTGGTGAAGACATACTGCCAGTATTACCGTAATGTTTATGTTATATGCTAATAGAGCTGGGTGTTACCTCTGGTTAAGACATACTACCAGGATTATTGTAATATTTATGTTTTATGCTAATAAATAAAGCTGGGAGTTACCTCTAGTGAAGACATACTGCCAGTATTACCGTAATGTTTATGTTTTATGCTAATAAAGCTGAGTGTTACCTCTTGTGAAGACATACTACCAGTATTACCATAATGTTTATGTTATATGCTAATAAAGCTGGGTGTTACCTCTGGTGAAGACATACTACCAGTATTACCGTAATGTTTATGTTATATGCTAATAGATCTGTCAGTTACCTCTGGTGAAGACATACTGCCAGTATTACTGTAACATTTATAATATAAGTAAATAAAGCTGGTTGTTACCTCTGGTGAAGACTGAGTTGAGGATGTCACGGAGTTCGTAGGCATCAATCTCCATGTCCTCGCCTGAGATCCTCTTGAAACTCTGCTTCAGCGCATCCTCCTGCTGCTGTTCCTCATCAGTTGGGGGCGGAGCTTCCTGGATAACACACAGGACAAACATACCGATGAGTATCACCGATCACACATCATAAAGCTGTGATTTTTACAAAAATAGCATTACAGATATATACAAGTGTCTATATAACATAATGAATAAATAACGCAATAGTCCCTTCTATTGGTTTAAAACTCAACAGTGATAGTGTAATAAATATTATTTCATACTGAAAAGATACTTGTGTGCTTTTTATAAAAATAGCATTTCAGATACATACATGTATCTATATTCTATAATGAATAAATAATACAATAGACCCTACTATTGGTCTAAAACTCAACTATGAAAGTGTAATAAATATTGTTTCATACTTAAGATATCTGTGTGCTTTTCATAGATATAGCTTATATGTACATACATTTATCTATATTCCATAATGAATAAATAATGAAATACTATTGGTATGAAACTAAACACTGAAAGTGTAATACACATTGTTTCATACTTAGATATCTGTGTGCTTTTTATAAACATAAAAATTATAACATTTCAGATCTATACATGTATCTGTAATGAATAAATAATGCAGTACCTTTGTACTGCTTTAACCTTCAACAGTGAAAAAGTAATATTTAAGATAGAATTTAATTTAAGTGTGCATAAAGTCAACTGACATATTACTAGTCCTGCAAAAAATAAACCTTCTGAAGCATATTCAAGTATTTTTTGTTTTATCATCATAATACAAAGACTCCCATCTTGTATCTTATCTCGGTACATACATAGGTTATTGACAAAACAAGATTTTCTGAACCTGAAACAAACATGAATGAAATGCTAAAATCAGAATCTTATCAATGTTATAACTAAAATCAAAGTCATGTTGATTTAGAGTTGTGGTGTGTATTCAACTAAGGTTTGGCAACCAGAACATATTACCTTAATACACAAGTAATCTTTTTTTGCCCGCCAGTCATTTATTAGTGCGTGACATCACATTATAAACTTTACTTTAAAGTTTGTTAATAATACAGACTGCATGACACTAATGTAATGATGAACTTGCTTCTATTGTTTGTAAACCTCAGTCACCTATGTTACTAGTTTTAAAAAAAATATCAGAAAGCTGTCAAAAACTACTGTGTCAACTTTATGACTAATGTAAGTATTCCTTATTATGGTAATTCAGCAGCATGTACATCATAAATAATATACAAAACAACCATCTTTAAGTATGAGTCACAGATCACACTGTAAGTATTACAATCCATAAATATATTTCAGTTTTGCTATACATGTTCACCTGATATACAAATTGTCAATACCAAAAAGAGTAAACACAACACATTGATACATCTTATTACGATGAAACATCTATGTAATCTAAATATTGCAAAGGTACGCAATGACTTTAAAATAAAATTTAAAACTGTAAACAAAACCCCAAAAATCTATATTGCATTGTGATCTTGGATCAATATACATGTACACACACACACACACACACACATATATATATATATATATATATATATATATATATTGTCACCATAAAACCATAAAATAATAGTCACTGTATTTAGAATATGAAATGGAACCTATACTATGTAGTAACAAAATGTTGCATATGTACCAGTATAACACAAGATTATAAACCATTATTACAAAAGCAAAAAACAAATTCACTACGCTTAGCAAATTATACTTATTTTAAATGAACAATTACTCACTATATAAATTCATAATAACTGTATTTAGTTACAGGCAACTAGCAATAAAACCAAATACAGCTACGCATAAGAAGTCTATGTATACTGTAGAAATTTAATTTTAAAATTAATACTTTGCCAATGGCATATTCTCTTTCAAAAATGATTAATCAAAATTTTATTTTAATTTTTCTTTTTAAATATATGAAAGCAAAGAGCTGAAGCTTGTGAAATCCAATGCATAAACCAATTGTATGATGTATACCAGGTATTCTTCTCCGGAGTCAACAGTCTAGTAAAATAATAATAATAAAAACAAAATAAAGTTGACATTAATAAGCCATGATATGTGCTTAAAACATGACTGATACATGCTACCTTTATTTCACACATGCAGATTAACAACATTAAAGGGACTAAAATCCTCAGTTTGATGCCATGTTAAAAGGTTTCAACAAATAAAATATTTTTACATTATTAAAATTACAATTTACTTACATTTTTTTCTTAGAATATAAATATCTCTAATAACAATGCATTTCTAGACATTGCAATATTTTGTAGTATCTCAACTTCGATTTTTGTGTAAAATAATTCTGTACATCTGAATTTATTATTTCTTTTGGTGGCCTAATGAAATTTGAAATAATTTGTGCAAAGGTAATTCCAAATGTAATTATCCACTATAAATTTAAAACATGTTAAGGTTTTGTTTTCATGTTAAAATAAAATAATGTTTTAAAAAAAACAGGAAATAGCAGGATGTGTTTATTTTGTTGGGGGGAACAAACAGAAGTCCTAAAAACTCAAGACAGTCACTTTACGCCTGCTACACAATATGTGCAAAGTCCTGCACATTACTTCTCTAAGAGGAAACATATTATTAAAACCTATGAAATAAACAAATAGTAACAAAACAAGGAAATATTTTAGGAAGCTTGGAATGTCCATTGGTAAAAAAACCCCTTAAAAACCCCCAATCAGTTGACCGTCATATAAAACAAAGTTCTGTGCAATTAAATGTCTCACATACCATAAACATTCAATGTCACTGACAGTTGCATTTACAGATATTCATTTTAATGCATGTTAAAAAAAAAAAAAAAAATTAAAAAAGTTATTAAAAAAAATTAAACTTAATAAAACTAGTTTAAAAAAATTCAATAAAATGTTTATATCTATATATTTTTTAATTTTCGAAATGCATTGTGATGAACATCCACAGGTGCAACTATAAACCAAGTTTGATTGATGTCAGATTTATAGTTTGTGACAAATGGTGATAAACACAAAACTTGATGCCATGGCTGCTGCCACTGTTGGTAAAGTAATACATGTACCTATATCTCACCTTTTAACTTCATAAACGTGAGAAAAACAAATCAGCCAACAAAAGAAAATCATGCTGAAACTGAGCTGATTTCAGAATTGGAAACACAAGTAGAAGTCTATTGGCTGCATGCATGGACATATTCTGTAGCATGCATCAATGTTTATGTCCAGGATGAATTGGAAGGAGGGCAGCAAGAGATCTTTTATATGCACCATCCCACAGACAGGATAGCACATACTATGGCCTTTGATACACCAGTCATGGTGCACTGGCTAGAGCCAAAAATAGCCCAATAGGCCAACCGACGGGGATCGATCCTAGACAGATCGTACATCAAGCGAGTGTTTTACCAGTGGGCTATATCCCACCCTTTCTCATATAAAAACCGTAAAAGTGGAATATATTCTCATATAAGCACCTTAAAACTAAATGGGTATTCTGAATGTGAAAGCATCAGCCCCTGTGTATCGTTAGATATAACTATGACAAGATTGGTCATCCTAGCACTTGTGTTTTCTATAAACTCTCCCTGCCTTAAAACTAAATGGGTATTCTGAATGTGAAAGCATCAGCCCCTGTGTATCGTTAGATATAACTATGACAAGATTGGTCATCCTAGCACTTGTGTTTTCTATAAACTCTCCCTGCCTAAAAACCTCCCAATAACAACCACCTCAAGATTGAATGCTACACTAAATATACAATTAACTGTAGGTCAAACATTCAGTGTTACTATACCTTGATGTGTAAGTCACATATATTTGCAGTTTATGAAGGTGATATTTAAATTCAAGTGAACAATATTGTAAAAAACTAATTAATAATTTCTATGACCTTGTACGTCAACAAGACTAAACACAACTTGTCACTACATTCAAAACAGACTTTAGCTAATAATAAAGAAAAGTGTGAATGAACTATATCTATTTGTATTGTGTGATGTACTAAAAAAACCACCCAATTGTTTTCAGTGTAATATTTGTATTGCAAATCTTTCTCTAAGGACATACCCAGTAGTTGTAGTTTTATTTAGTTTGTATAAGCAAGACTTGTGACATAATTCTGTAACAGATATTAAAAACAAATAGCACAAGTGTGACACAATAATACAAACAATACATTTTCAGAAATTGATGACATAATGGTTATTTTCTGGTAAATGTTTTCCATCAAAATAATAAAACGACCAATGAGGACATTCACTGGAACAGAAAAACCATGCTTTATCAGTGATTTGAGTTTTGTTTTTAAGATAAAAAAAAGAAAAAAATAATGTTGACAATTCACACCTCACAAGTTATAAATACATATTAAAGAATCAAAATGATGATAAGTTTGTAAGTATAGAACTGTACGACACGAAGTAACTTCACTCATATAACTTACAATCCGTCTGGCAACCTGTACAAGATGAACAAATAATATGGCTTTAATCAACAGTTCAAACAGTGCTAATTACAGGTGTAAATCTTAACAAATAAGAAAAGATAACATTGAGAATTTGTAACATAAAGTTCAAATGAAAATATCAAACTTGGAATCTTTAAACACAATATCTGTATAAGAATTATAGAAGCTAAATTTGAATTGTATTGTTTTCAATTTTGTGTTTTAAATTACTGTACTGTTAATGCAATTGTAGTGTAATAATAATATTTATTATTATATAGTTATACACAAAGGTAAGACTTGAGTAGAAGACACTATTAAACAAAGCTATTTTTTGCAGAATTCTACATTCTGTTAGAAATAACAGGGTTTAAGTTACACAAAAATAATACTAGCAAATTTGAAAAGTTTCAGCTAAATTCAATGTAAAAGCTCCAAGAAGATGCTAAATCTTAGCCTTTTTTTTCATTTCTTTTTTGAAATTTATTAAGAAATAATTTCCCAATTCACATTTGGCAATTTGGTGGGTGACATCTTAAAACCCTAAAATGTGACAGTGTATAATAGCCTTAACAGACATGAGGTATGATTGTATACAAACTGAGATTAATATGACTTTGAAAAGGCCTAACATTAACAGGATCACAAAATATAGCATGAATTTGAAAATTATTTGTGATAAATTCATAATTGAATAAATACAGTAAAAAATCAGTGCTGTACAATTCTCTTTCTTCCTGTTTCTTCTTGGTATAGATGTAGGCACACAGGGCTTCTAGATTATGGTAGTCCCACTCCCATGGCTAGTGATATTCAATGTTGGGCTAGTAAATAACTACCATTGCCATGCCTGATGGCTAGTGAAAAAAAAGTTGTCAAATGCTGCATTTAAATATATTTTTGTAAAATAAGAATATCCTGCCCTCACCTCCATCCCCTAATCTTAGTGTTTTTAAGCTCTATCTCCCTCTTTAGGCAACATTATTACTATTAGTAAAATTGAATTAACTTAAAAGTAAAGTAGGGCTAGTGAATTTTTAATCTTGGCTAGTAAATATTCAAAATCACTGATCCCATGGCTAGTTGATTTTATAAAAATTCTAGAAGCCCTGAGGCACAGCTACAATATGCTTTTAAATTTAAATTCAGTTAATATGAGCAGTTCATTGATGTCTATGTGAAATAAGAGAAATACCTTCCCCGGTGTAGCGGACACTGGAATTGCAGGTGTGGCAACAACCTCATCTTGAGAGGTACCAGTGTGGTAGGCATAAACCACCCATAAACAGAAGCATACACTATAAGGTATATATCACAACAACAACATAAAGTGCATAGGTGTATAGAGCAAACATCTTCAAAACACAAACTACATGTATATAGACAGACTAGAGTGCTGGGAAAACCAGTGTTGCTTTATAGAGCAAACAACTAGAACACACAACTATAATATTATATACAGACTAGAGTAATAGGAAAACCAGTGTTCAGGGTTACATCTAAAGGTTGCATTTTGAATTGCAGAATTTAAAAAGAAAAAAAGAATTTTCATAATAAACCAAAAACTATATTTTAATGTCTGCACATGCACTGAGTTTATTTTCAAATTGCATATAGAAAATTATTGCTTTGCATTATAAATAAGATAATTAGTCCATGCTCCATTGAAAACACAGATACTATCCTTTAACATAACATATGTGTACTAGATTTGGTCAAGCAAATGTGAAGTACAGATAAAATTCAGTGGTTTAAAACAGTTCATAAACTTGCTGTCTTCTGTAATACAAATAAAAAAATAAAAAAAACGACACTCAACACATTTTATTTACGGTTATATGGTGTCAGACATATGGTTAAGGACCACACAGATATTGAGGAAACCCGCTGTCACCACTACATGGGCTACTCTTTCCGATTAGCAGCAAGGGATCTTTTATTTGCGCTTCCCACAGGCAGGATAGCACAAACCATGGCCTTTGTTGAACCAGTTATGGATCACTGGTCGGTGCAAGTGGTTTACACCTACCCATTACAAGTTTAATGGTCTGATCAGTAGTAATGCACCAAACTGATGAATTTTATCCATTTCTGATTTGTTCATGAATTTGAGTGTTAGCAAAACATTGCATATATGAATTATTCAATTATTTCAATTTATTTTCAACCTAAGAAGAAACCCTGAAACTATGTGCAGTATATACTTAAATAAAGAGTGCCAAAAAACAACACTTATAGAAATAATAGGTATTAGAAGTAATATAGATTACATATTAAAACTATAAAGAAATCATATTTGAACACAAATACAGGTAGGCTATATGTACACAAACTATTTAAAAAAAAAAATGGAAAACACATAATTACCAAAAAATCTAAAACATTCATTAGTTTTACAAAAGTGAAACAAAGTGAAATACTAATAACAAAATAATTATTAAAATATCACATTTTAAATATCTAGACAACCTCGTGCAATAAGAATATTATGTACACGTGCTTTAGAAAAACACACACAAAATTAAGTTACACAAATTATCAATTAAAACAAAGTACACTTCAATAAATGTGCATTCAGTTAAACGTAAACAAAAGGAATGTGATATTAAAATAAAAACTGGGTGACAGATTCATAGCATGAACACACTGAACATAATTATAAAACTTAAATTAAAATGAAAAAAAATACCCCTAAGAAATAAACAATGGACACACTTCCAAGGATTTATCCAGGTGTTCTGTGGGTCCAAAGATAGGCCCCTTCCCAAATGAAAGTGGCACTGAAAATTCCCAATTTGTATGCTAAAATTTCCCAATATATATGTATCTGTTGTAATATTGTAATCAATTAATTTAACAGTGGCATACTGCATCATTATGTGGTCTGAAAAAATATCCCAAGTATGATTTATTCGCACTAATTTTCCCAATCCAATCATTCTATGGTCTGAAAAATATCCCAAGTATGATTTACTCGCACTAATTTCCCCAATCCCCATCAGACACCGGACCCTGCCAAAAGATCCTGGATAAATCCCCAACTTTGGAATAAAAAATTCCCGAAAATCCCAACTGAATCATTTGAAGACAGCATGCAATACAACAAGTAGGGTACACACATATTAACCATGTTAAGGTAAGGAAAGTTTATCAACACTCCAAGTAGACTGTTTAATCTGCAGTTGTTAGGTGTAACACTGCAATACATTATTTAGAGCCCAAGAGGAGAAATCTGTTGCCACGACAAAGCCTATTTGTTTTATTATCAGCTGTACATTTCCAAAGACAGAATAACACATACCACAGACTTTGAAATATCAGTTGTCGTACAGTTATTAAAGGCATATTGTCACAGACCACTGACCTATTTAATGATCTAACAAAGTATTACCTGAACAAATATAATTTGATTTGTCCCTACATGTATTTTATTCAACCATCTTCATAACCACTATACTCCATATATTAATGACATTTTGCAAAAATAATTGAATTATGGCAATAGTCCATAATTCAAAAACTAAAATTGCCGAGAGGGATGACATGGATTTCACTCCATCATGGTTCAGTTAAGGTGATGCGATAACTAGATTTGGTTTCCAACAATTAATGTAATTTTAATTCATTATCCATTTTAGAGAAATAAGGTCTTTAAATCATTGACAGTATGCCTTTAAGAGATTACATGTACATGTATATATTTTTTCCAAAGACAAAAGAGAGCACACCACAGCCTTTGAGATACAAAATATTAGAGATATTTTGAAAGTTAAAACTCATGTAACTACAGTATATAGTTTATTATATCATTATTAAAGGGTCATGTTAAGATGCCTTATCTAGATCATCATTACGTATCATGGAACAAGGCAGCACATGAAACACTGGCTAGAATGGGAAATAACCCAAGGAGTCTACTTTGGGGAGTAAAATGTATATCCATCATACATTAAGGTGAGTAATGTACCAGTGAGTTATGTCCAACATAGGTGGACAACATGCATACAATTTCTAATGCTGAATCACTTTGACAAGTGAAATGCAAAACATAGGCTTGGAAATCAGGTCAACTAATTAAATTTGTTTAATCCAACTACAGAATCAAACTCAAAAAAAAAATTCCAATGCTACAGGCAGCCCAAGTGTAGATTCTTCATCTTTAACATTAATCCCAACTCTTGAAACTATTACAAGCATGAACACTGTTTTGAAACATGCATTATTTCCATATATCAATCAAGCTGTGAGTAAAGTACGGCATTCACAATCACATTCTTTTGTTAATCCACACAGTTTGGCTGAAAGAAATGTAAGTTTTTTTTTTTTCATACACAAGACAATCTTGTTAAAGACATGTGAACGTAACCATGCCAAGGCATACACCTCGAAGACTGAAGAAACCTCGTCAGTTATGCACACACACGCTGACAGCAACTTACTGACGACTGCATTGGCCGCTGTGACTGTGGAGCTGCGCCTCCGTACTGTCGACGCTACACATCACAAAGTGGGATAAAATACATATTATACTACAAAGGCAGTGCAAAGTAACTTATACATCACAAATAAAACCAAATATATTTAAAGGTGTAGTCTCAAAGTTACAAATGTTATATTCTGCTGTTTTACATATATTTGTTACAACTAGTCACAAATTAATCGATCCCACACATAACTGTTGCATAATTAACTCAAGAATATTAAAATTATAATGTGTTTTAATCTGATGCCAAACAAACGTTTTCTTAAGAATCCTTGGTGAAAAATATAAAGTACCTACATAGAAAATATTCAAGTATTAATTAAAATAGCATTCAGTTATTTGTCAATGAGGAGATACAATTCAAATTCAAAATCACATGTCATGTGTTAAACTGTTGGTCATCTCTATTAGATTTTGAAATAACGTGAATTTTAAAAACTGTAGTAAATTTAGATGCAATTGTTTTTGAAGGCATATATTTCAAAAGTATAATCTTTATATTTCAAAAGTATAATCTTTATATTTCACAAGAAATTGGTATTTGACAAAACAATGGAAGAAAAGTGGTGGGAGTGAGAAAAACCTTTACTGAATTTGGTGTATCTAAATCATGTTTAAATAGTTATTTTCCAACCTTTGCCTAACTTGTAAAGTGTTCATTATTAGTTATAATATAAAACACTGCATTTAAAGTATCCTGCATGGTGGACATTTTGTTTTGAATTTTGGGGGGTTAAAAACTCAAAATAGAGCTAAGCAAACAACATATTTGAAATCAGCACCCCTGAACTACGCTAATAAATGTGTTTGCTTACTTTTAACAAAAAAAGCCTACAACGCCTTTTTAAAGCACATTTTGAGAAATTTGGACTGGACTATTTATATTAGAATACTTTCACAAAATTGAATAAGAAAACCTGTTCAGGATGAGTCTTCAATAATAACATCAACTGAGTCATTAAAAAAGCCTATTCAGAATGAGTCCATTATGCATTTATTTTCATCAAACATGATACACTAATTTATCTGTAATATATTATATTTGTATTTGATACCTTGTATTAAAAAGATCAAAATTATTTTATAATCTACTTTCTCTCAAAATAACAAATATATTTAACCAAAAACCTTACCACCTCAAAAATGGAAAACACCCCTGCGAAAAAAGAAAAGAAAAAAAAAAAGACCCCCACCAAAAAAAAAAAAATCATCAGCCCTGAAATAGTTTCTTCTAAATCTAAAACTAACCCTAACCTTAATCCTAATCATAAGGGTACGAGGAAGTGGAACTGCCCCCTAATGCTGGAGCAAATTCTTAAATTCGGGCAAAAATAATAGAGATATTCGGGCAAAATGTGCTGACACGAAACCTTTTTTTACCATGTATTTCCATCATTGTACCCACAAAATTAGTTGTAATCCATGTAAAAATGTGTAGTGATTCATTTACAACCATATATAGCTGTTTGGCAGTATGTGAATAAATGTTGTTTTTCCAGATTCTGGCATTTTCGTGTAATTCGGAGGGGGAAGGGGGGGAGGAAATCAGCCTGCTCCACCCCTACAAATATGGGAGCCTATGATCCTAATATTCAAAATGAACCAATAATCTGAACAGAATATATTGATGGATAGAAAGAAAGGATCACACAGATAGCAACATGAAATAATGACTGTATCAAAAATCAATTCATATTGTCAGGCAGCTCATTCAACACTACAGACATTCAATCCAACATTACAACTTGGTATGAAATACAGACATTACTACGCTAGTAGTGAATTAAATTTGGTCTACAATTTGATGAGTTCCCTTATTTCTTTCCATCACTACATTTTATTCTTGGATAATACTGTTTACAAAAACACCAAGAATCTTTGACTATATACTATGTGATAAAAATTTACCTATTGCTAATATTAAGCTATTAGACAGAATATGTACACTATTATTTGTAAGTCTATTTTATGTCTGCAGAAAGGAAACAGGTGACAAGAAGTACACTATAATTTACATGTGCATGCAAGATGCGCAAGAAGCGGTCCTTGAAATTAGAACTACAATTTGTTTTTAAAATGCCAACAATAATAAATTTATTTATAAATAGAACCAAAATAGTGTTACTAATTTTAAGGACAGTGGAGGAGTGTGGGGGTGGGGTGATTTACAATATGGACCATCATAGAAATAGATAGCTGTACTAATTATACTACTTTCTAATCACTTACCACATTATCCGAGTAACCCGTTCTTTGATCCAGTATACTGAAAAAAAGAAGAAAAAAAAGACACATGAAAATTGGATGCTGATATCAGAATTAATATAACACACAAGAAAAGAGCTGAACAATAATATTATTAGCACAAAATTCAAAACAGCATATAATTTAACAAAAATTACAAAACTCAATCCCTAAACAAGCTGAACAACATAATATAAAACCAGTAATTATACAAAACAAAACTAAAAATCAATGCTTATGCAACTATGAACATAAAATAAATGCTTACATAATACTGAACTAAAAACCACATTTAGTAGAACAGGAAAGAACAAAATAATTTATTATTATATTTTTTTAAATCAGCAAATAAAAACCAACAACATGCTAAGCATAAATAAAAAAAATAATATAATAACCAAAACAAGTGTTAATTATGTAATATTGTTTCTTATAACTTCTGTATTAAAGCTATATTAGGTATTTAAAAAAAAAAAAAAATTAAAAAGTAAAACAGAACTAAAAAAGCAACAAACAGACAAACGTAGCAATGTCTCATAAGAAGACAATATAAACAAAGGGACAATACATCACAAATTAGTATGTACATTCTCATTTTCAAGAAAGCAATGGTTCTATATGACAGCAAACAATTAGTTATTAAATTCAGATTTCTAATACTGGATTATCAAAATTGAAAACAAATGAAGGCATAAACAATGTTAATTTTTTTTTGAAAATGACATTCAAAAATCTGTTAGTTCAGAAACAAAGTCAGTGTTTTAGTCAGTTCTGAATCAGAATTTAGTCTAGAATTTTAATCAAGAAACAGCAAACAAACTCAATTTTTTTTATTAAAAACTTTCAAAATGCAACTTTGTTCTATAAACACCAATGCCTTATTTAGTATCAGTGTGATGTAGGTAAGGACCATTTCTCAAGCAATGATAACTGGCAAGCAATGGAGGGCAACTAGCAAACAAGGGATGGACAACTGGCAAGCATAAAACATGAAGGCAGAGAATGTAAATCAGACAACTAGCATTTAGCTATCCATGATATCCATGACATCATGTATATGAGTGTAATACATGTACAGTTTCAAGTCATCTGAATTAAACTGTATTCTCATACTCAATGTAAGAATTTTAAAGGGTCAGATAATTACTTTGTATAATCTTATGTTAAACAGACATTACATAATAGTTTGTTGGGGTTTAAAAAAAAATTATTTACAATATTTTGAGAATATTTTTAACATATACCTTGCTCATTGCTTATAAATATTTCAATTAGAATTCAGACTCAGGCATGAAAAGCAAAAAAACTATCACACAAATTCTATGTTACTTGAATAGCTTCAAAATCTAGATGCCAAATCCAAGCAACAGTCACAAATTTTAAAAAGTAAAAAATATCTTTAAAAAAATCATTTCCTTTCTTTGATGTTCCTAATTGTTAGGAAAATATATCGGTTGCCCATGAAATCTGATTTACTTCACTGTCTTCTAAATGATTAAATAGAAATATAACTTTGCCCGGGTGTATTAAACATCAAGCACTTGCAATGTCAGACCAAACAGCTTCTTACCCACGGCTTTCCAAACTGTGTAAATATTTACATTTTAATACAAAAATGCCAGTAATAGTAAGTTACATGCAGACAACTCTGACCACATTTGATTAAACAAAATATAAAAATTATTATACATTGTAAATCCATTACAGAGGCAAGCAGTGAACTATAAACAAGTAGGTTAGCCAAAAAATGTTAAACTGTTTCAAATACTATCATCACTGTGTGAACTTAGCTGTCAGGCAGCAAAAAATCAAAGACTTCAGCTGTCTCAGAATTAACAGCCATTTTGTTTTATTATCCTTTCAAAAACAATCATCATTATGTTAATTTTCAAAATTCAAATAGAGGAGGGAAGGATTTAAAAAAAAAGAAAAAAAAAGAATTTTCAAATATAATTTTTATGCTTGTTTTCAAATTTGTTAAAATACATACCGGGTACTGCCTCCTAGTAAATTTACAACATAGTAAAATAATTTTTAAAATCATGCAAATTTGGGTACTAATACATATCAAATACAATAAAACAAATTAAATATAAACAAGGATATATCAGTACAAAAACTAGGCAAGTTTAACTTCATTTGCAATCCAGAACCTTCATTAATAAAAAGATTATTTGAAAAGAAAAAAAAAATGTATGTCATCATTAGTCAAGCAGGTACATGAATGCAATTATAGTTATTAATTTAAGCTCTGATGCATCACCACAACCCTATCTCTCTCTTACCAGTGTACAATGGATCAAATATATGTGTAAGAAGGATGTTATGAATTAACCCAAGAACTGACCAATCAGATATAAACAAAGTTTTAAAATATTGGGAATTCAATATTATTCGAAGACAAAGGGTACACAACTAAACCTGCTTTAAGCCAACCAACAAGATGGGACAGCAAAAAATATGTAAATGTTAAATACTAATAATCACGCCTGTAGAAACTGGGTTGGGGGGGGGGGGGGGCCTGCCCATCACCTGTTCCCCCTACCCCATATCTCGTGCCTACAGGCCTGATAATATATACATGCTATGTAATAGGGTCTCCATGAGTACTCGAGTACAGGCAGAGTCTAGCAAGACTCGAGTCCATTCACAGGACTCGAGTACCCGTATAAATGAGACAATGTAGGTCATTAATTTCAGCACTAATACTAATCAGCTATACAAGTTACACAATAATTATATGATCATTCACTAGTGTCTCTTTTTAATTTGGCCGTCCGTCCATCTGTCATGATACTGAACTTATCAACCGGTTCCTAAATGCAATACAGTGGCATGATTTGGTATGCATGTTCAGCGCTGGAATTTAGATGCATAATACTATTTTACTTTATTCCTTAGTGTCATTATCATGTAGTGTCGGGTACTCAGGTCTGGGTCGAGTTTGACCCTTGAGTACCCGAGTCCAATATTTTGGACTTGTGGAGGCCCTACTATGTAACAACTCAAAACAAACTAGCATTACAAGACTTACCCAGTGTCGTTGGGTTTTTCTGTGAAGATTCTCAGCAGAAAGTTACCCTCATTTTGTGGCTCGAAGGTAGAAGGAACAATGGCGTAGGTTCCTGGAGGAAGTTTGTGCCGTCCACACACCTCTCGCATGTTGATAAATGTCGGAGATTTGGCACAAGAAGAATTGTACTTGAAGAAGTTCTCATCCAGAGGGCCTTGGTTCTCATCCGTCAACTGAAAGTTAAAGTTTGTTTTGTTTAACAACACGACTAGAGCACACTGATTAATAAAGATTCAGCTATTGGATGTCAAACATTTGGTAACTGCGACACGCATCTGCAGCATATTTGGTAACTGTGACCAGCATTTGCACTTTTCCACAGACAGGACAGTATATATCACAGCCTTTGATATACCAGTTGTGGTGGTCTGGTTGGGATGGGTGAAAACCCCAGAAAGAGAATGGGTCCACCGAGGGGATTCGATCCTTCGTCCCAAACACCTAAGGTGAGCTCTATACCAACTGAGCTAGACCCTGCACTTATCTCTCAACTGAAAACCTAAAACATCTTTTTAATGTGCGAGATATGTAGCATAAGATATGTAACGTAGGTACATCAAAGACATTTTTTTATGAAACTGATGGCCAAAGATGAACATAGCGAATAACAGATTAATGTTGTAGGCCATCAGTTAATGTTATAGGCCATGTAATATAAACTCCTGAATATACCAGCGTTAGCAAGTGAGTCTAACAGTTGTTAATTATGGTATGTAGTGAGTGTTAGTGTAACCTTGTAGATGACGTATCCAATGGTGAGCAGGTCAAGGCCTTCCTTTCTCTTCTTGCGTCGGTCCTTCTGGAGCAGAGCAACAATCATCGTACATTCCTCATCCTCATCATCCTCATCAGGGTCAGTCAGGGTCACGCGGAACTGGGGGTTTGTCCAGAATGTATCTACAAACAGAAAACATGGTACAGTAAACATAGCACATGTAGATAGACCACGTAGATGTATCTACAAACAGAAAACATGGTACAGTAAACATAGCACATGTAGATAGACCACGTAGATGTATCTACAAACAGAAAATATGGTACAGTAGACATAACACATGTAGATAGACCACGTAGATGTATCTACAAACAGAAAACATGGTACAGTAAACATAACACATGTAGATAGACCACGTAGATGTATCTACAAACAGAAAACATGGTACAGTAAACATAGCACATGTAGATAGACCACGTAGATGTATCTACAAACAGAAAATATGGTACAGTAGACATAACACATGCAGATAGACCTTGTATAAAGTAGTAAATGGAATGAAATTGTAAGAAGACAAATAAAAACATTTTACAATTTAATAAACGTAACGAACAAGTCAGAGCACATGAAAACACAACCACAATGGAGGACTGCAGAATCAAAAACGAGGATATACGGTCTGCCCATGTGTGGGTGTACATTATACATACTTAATGTCGTATAGCATTATTGTTGTGCTAGCACAGTAAGTTGAATAAGACTAAGACCTATCTAATGGAGCAGCATACAAGCTCTCACAATTTTTACCTTCGGGTGTCAAAGTGTTTCACATCTGCAGTATGGAAAAAGGAATGCACAACTCTTTACACAGTGAAATGACTAAATACATTATAAAAAGGTCTCAGGTTAGCACATATTTTTGCCCGAATATCTCTATGTTTTCCCAAATTTTAGAATATGCTCCAGCACTAGAGGGGCAAATGCCCCCTGCCCCTCCCCCCTCCCCCCCCTTCCCCCTGTCTTCTACGTTTATGCTATAAAGTGAGCAAGGTATTTAGTAATGCAAACCGGCCTCAGTGGCATCGTGGTTAAGCCATCGGACATAAGGCTGGTAAATACAGGGTTCGCAGCCCAGTACTGGCTCCCTCCCAAAATGAGTTTTAACGACTCAATGGGTAAGTGTAAGGCCACTACACCCTCTTCTCTCTCACTAACCACTAACAATTAACAACTAACCCACTGTCCTTGACAAACAGCCCAGATAGCTGAGGCGTGTGCTCAGGACAGCATGCTTGAACCTTAATTGGATATAAGCATGAAAATAAGTTGAAATGAAATGTATTTATTAATGTAATGTTGCTGACTCGTTAGCAGTACTAACTGAGGAAGTTCCTGCACCCTCCAGCGTTGACCCTGCGGACCCACTCAGCATCGTGTTTACTCATCTCCCACTTCTTCTTGTCGCCCAGGTCCTCGTCATCCAGAGAGTCGGGCCCAAGATTGCAGATCTCCAACTTGTGGTAGTTCATCGAGAAGTCTTTGTATGACATCCTGCAACAATTACACTTCTGTTATAATCATTACAGTTTATAGGTATCCCATTTTTCTAGCCATAGCAATATGATTTTATTCATTTTTGTATGAATGTACAAAGATGTTGTAATGGAACATAATAGAGAATAACTAGTTAATGACGTCGGATCGCTGCTTTATTCTGTGAAGGTAAGAATGGGAAATTCGGTGAGGCTTGCCGAGCGGAATTTCTCATTCGGCCTGAACAGGATAAAGCAGATATCCAACGTCAGTAACTAGTTATTATTTTTATCCTGCAGACCATAAAAATTAAGGGGAAAAGCTATTAGTTCTGTTATTTCTGCCACATTGTACGATGACCTAGAGGTCATATGAGCAATTTTGTAATGTAGCTATGCGTGTGACATCATAGAGTGATGTCAAAATTCATAATCTGCTAGTATAAGTTTATGACTTTGCTTTAATTGGTCATCATAATCTGTCTATAGAAACAGTGGTTGCAGGATAACATCTAATAACATCACTTTATGCTGGTACTGGTATTGTGACCATCGGCTGGACTTATTAAAATTGGTTTTAATAGTGGGGTGGTCCTAATACCGAATTACTAACATTCAAAACAAATCGGGTACAAAATGTCCCGTAACCCATACCTTATTTAAATTCCATATACAGTGAAACTTCTCAAAATCGGACACTCTGTAAACTGGAATTCCCCCCAAACCAGACATTTTTCAGTCCTTTTAAAAAAAATCAGTACAGAAATTAACCTCACTAAACTGGATACCCTATTAAAACCGGACATTTTAATTGGTACACTGAGTGTCCGGTTTAGAGGGGTTTCATTGTACAATTTAAACCAAGGGTGTATTAACATTTACACTGGAATGCAAAAATAATCAAGTGTCAAACCTGCTTCAGTTGTTTGTGACCTTGGACCTGTTCTTTTTCTTAATTATTACACAACAGAGATTACCAACTATCTAGACAAATGATACCCTCCCGATGTTTTAGGATGTCCATGGTCTTAAAGGTAATAAAAACACGTGAATTCTGTCTCACTTGACTGACTGCAGCTAATCGTTTGTTGTCAGTTTCTATGAAACATAATTGTATAGCATTTGCTTTCCTCAAAAACATGTTACTCTGTGTCACTGTTACTTTTCAACATTACTGTGTGTAAGTTAAATAATAAAATGATTGTGTATCGTACTTTCCAGAAATTAACTATGACTATCTAGTTCAAAAGTAATACCTTTGTCTTTCGAACTAAATAAATATAAAATTATTTAATTGCTAGTTTAAGCAACATATATACGTGCAATTAACTTCAACACCATGGCGTGGACAACTGGGCAATATTTTACCTCATTATTTATTTGTCGCTTATGTGACATGACAAGTAAATGCGGTGGTCGCATTTGTGATGTCCAAATGCACTGAAAATGACCATTGGGTCTGTTTTTACTGGCCGTAATCCGTAATAGCAAGGTGACCTTAATACTGGGGTAGTTTTACTATAAAATAAGGAAATGTTCCGGTCTTTAAAATATTGGTCTTTATAGCGGGGTGGTCTTAGAACCAGGGTGTTTGTTTTACTGTACTTTGTATTACTGTGTGTTATTGTTGAAGAAAGAAAAAAGCATGGCAAACTATTATGTGATCAGCTTCACCAATTCACATTGTTGGCATATGCTTTTTTTATACCTAATGAATCCAAAAGAAGAAAAAAAGATGATCTTTAATAAAAAACCCAGGTTATATTTCAAACCCATGCTGAATGAGAAACCTATACAGGGTTCATACACTTAAAACATTTTAATTTTCCAGGATGAAAATAAAATTTAAGCACTATCCGGGGTTTTCCCAGGATGCATGTGAACCCTGTCTGTAAGCATAATAAGATCAAGATGTTAACAATATAATTAGTAACAGGAAACAAATATTTGTCTAGGTGTCAAACACATACTAAGTGTAACACATGAATTGAAATAAAAATAACCGCCACCCACTGAATAAGTTACTCTTTGGTTAACAGTGAAGGATTCTGTTATATGCAGGACATCATATACCATGACCTTTGGTATACCAATTGTGGAGCACTAACTGAAATAGGAAATAAACTGCCTGCATCTTCTGAGAAGGAATGGAGAAAACTTGAGGTGTTTTCTTTTTTATAGATTCACCTGTTCTTTTTTGATGTTGATAGATACATCACCTGTTCTCAACAAATATCCTTGAGGACAGGTGATGTTGAAATGAAATGGAGAAAACATGAGGTGTTTTCTCTTTTATAGATACATCACTTTCCTCAAGGGTATTTGTTGAGGACAGGTGATGTTGAAAAGAAATGGAGAAAATTTGAGGTGTTTTGTCTTTTATATACATTACCTGTTGTCAAGGGTATTTGTTGAGGACAGGTGATGTTGAAAAGAAATATACTAACAAACAACACACTGACAATAAAGCAGTGCAATGAGCACCAATTATCCAAGTAAAACTTGAATGGACGGATTGAGAGACTAAATGGACTAGATTGATGAACAGTGGTAAATGTATTGCAAGAAGCCTGTGGAGAACACATAGTACATACCAGAATTCACCATCATCGTCAAAGGTGAGACCGATCTCCTGCTTCTCTTCCTCAGGAATATACTGCCACTCAGGGGACCTACAAATAGAAAGGATAAATAAACCACACACATATATTTATATTAAGCAGCTGCATAAGGACATTTTAACAACTTGTTACTAACCTTAGTTCTTAAGCAATACATGAGGCTTTTACAGCTTTTACCCCCATTAAATTATACCTTATTTAACATTTTTGTGTGTAAATTATTAATTTTGACAAACCTAATGCATTTCTGATCACCCTGATTTCTGATCACCCTGGTGTTTGTCTATCTAAAAAGTCATTTTACATGATACAGAAAATGTAACAACAAATATAAAGATATTTGATACTATTATATTGTCTTATATTGGATGTTATGTTGGATCTCATATTCAGTTATCGTATTACGATAGCCATTTTATATGATACAGAAAAGCAACCACAGATATAACGATATTTAACACTACAATATTGTCTTATATTGGATGTTATGTTGGATCTCGTTTTCAGTGATATAATGGTCATTGGATTAAGAAAGCCATTTTCTTACTTGTCACTCCATGCTCCCTTCCACTCAGCCTCATTACCCCACGGGTTTCTGATACGAACCATCGGCATCTTCCCAGACATCCGCGGTGTGTTGATATCAACCTGACAAAGTAAACAAGACAAACATTATACATCATCTCCATTCATGAATGTCTTTTAACAGGGTTGTTACACTTGAAATTAAATTTAAAAACATTTCCAGGACTTTTTTTTTTTTTTCCAGGACATGAAATGTTCAATCAATGAATGTTTTTATAACAAATTGTTGTCTGAATTTAGACAGGTTATGAGGACAACAAAAGTAAAGATGCAAAAAAACCCAAAAAAAACCCCATACATTTTTGGCCTAAATATCCAGAACATTTCCAGGATACAATAAAATTTAATGTTTTTTCTAGGACACTCCAGGCCTGGATTTTAAATTCACAAAATTCAAGGACTTTCCAGGATGCGTAAGAACCCTGTTTAAGCAAAAAAACCCCCCCCCCCCCCCAAAAAAAAACCCCACCTTACTTTTTAGGTTCAGAATTGTGTTTTTTTTTTATACGAGGTCAAAATTCATGAACAGAATATAGACAAACTAATTATTATATCCAGCTGCAAAAGTCTAAAATGTTCAATCAAATCTATCAACTCAAATACCAAAGCAAAGCTGAAACCTTGTTCATGGTTTATTTAATTAAATTGAATACTGGACTTTACTGAATACACACCACCCAATTTTCAGTTGTTACATGTGTTAGGCTGCTACACAATAAACAATAACCCTAACACTTGTATACTATTTTTGGATTATTTATTGCCTACTGGAATACATCCAGTTATACAAAACCAGTTAAATGTATTATTATTGCTTCTCATATCCTTTTGACACAACTATAAATCTGACTGGTGTGTTTCCAATGGTGTTAGTGTATACACATTAATTCAAGAGCAATGGTAAATTCTTTTCAGCTTGTTAAATTTTACATAAATGTTAACATACATGTAGTTTGAATATGATCAGCATAACAATTGAAAACATTAAAAGAGCAACAGACCTACATTTAGAAACATTAACCAATTAATTACTTCACTAATAGCAAAGGGGATCATGCTAAAATTGGTATAATTCCTTGCTAAAAGAAATTAAAAAAATTCAGCCACTTATATGGATCATTTAAATTTCAAATGTTCATTTTGAAGATTAAAAAAAATATGGGAATCAAACAACAAAATAAATATCTAGATACATATTTCGGTAAAAAATAGCTGGGAACTTTCACTTGATTGGATGGATTGAGTTGTGTGATTATATCAAAACAATATTTCATAAGCCATCCAACAAAAGAACAGTGATATCAATTTAAAAGCAATAATGATCTGAGACAGGGATGGAATTTTCATCATGGTTACCAACTTACCGCTGATTTAGATATATCCTGTTTTAGCGTGTGTAAAATAATACAAGAATTAGTCTTAAATCATAACATCACAGAGTAGCTACACTAGCTCTGGCAAGTGAATTTGCAAACCAAAAGCTCTGACAAGTGGTTTTGCTAGAATATCCTTTGGCAAGTGATTTTGCTAAACGTAAGCTTTGGCATGTGGCTTTGCTAACTATAACAAGCTGCACCATTTGGCTGTAAGCTCTGAAATGTGGCTTTGCTAAGGCACTATGTGCAACAAGCTGCAGAATGTGGCTTTTCTAAATGTAAGCTTTTACACATGATTTTGCTAACTGTAAACTTAGCACATTTATTCTAGATGTAAGCTCTGCAATGATAATTTTCTAATCATAACTTGTACTTGTTAAAAAAGTAAAAATTAGTATAATCCTGCTCTTTTTAAACAGTAGAGAGACATAAAAAAAAAATTCACAAATGCTTTACATTCACACTGAAAAAACAAGTTAATTATCAGTGACAGCATTCTGACAAGTATTTTAAATGAATTATCAACCTTAGAAAAAATCCAGTATCAACTTCAAGACATGAAGGTTAGCTTGTAGTTTATGTTGTAGTAAAGAAATTGTAATATAAAAATCTTTTGATGGGAATTGTCTCTGAGATGTCTTTTTAAACAAAAATATCCTTTCATGACTAAGATGGTTTTACATATAAAACTTCACATATTTCCTGTTAACTTGTTTTAAGTCTGTAATTTTAAAATATATATTGGAGAACTCAAAAAGATATACAGTACAAGCTTGACGGCACACAAATACCTACTTCTCCCCAATGAAGTGTGGGAAACACATAGTTAACCTGTTATAAAACATCAGCTTACTTGCAGTGGTGGTTGGGGCAAACACATGAATGGTGAACTGGGTGCAAGATAAATAGAATATATAAACACTGGCTATACACACTGAATTTGAAATGTGAAACACATTACAACTGTTAATGTATATTCTCCAAAATAATTTATCATCTGTCAATGTATTAAAAAGAAGATTTCTTAAATCCCATTGCTTTATTTTTATCTTTAATGTATTGAGACAGTTTGTCAAATATGTAGCATAGTAAAACATTTATAATACAACTTTTGTGTCATCTTCTACCTTTGCGATGCTAAAATATTCAGTGGAATTGACATATTATTTTTAAGTATCATTATTAATGACTTAATTCAATTAATTCAATAATTCAATGAAAAAGAAAAATCACAAAACTTTCCTCTTTACTAAAAATAAAATAAAGTTTATGTCCATTACAAACTTCAGTAATAAATACAAATTATTATCAAACTTGGTAATAACAAGATAGCTGTTTTATTATCCTCTGAAATGAGAATCGTGTAATCATCAGAGAGTACCTAAGTTAGTTGTAACATATTGATTGATTGGCCGTCGTCTGGCTTACCAGCTTGATAGCCGTGACACTGTATGCATGTCCCACAATCAACCCATTTTCCAACTCAGATTCCAAAGCACTGCCTTCAGGCTGCAAATAAAAAAAATAAAAACTTCAACGCTCTATCAAGTTTTGACATTTTATTAAAAATAATATATGCAGTGAAACACCTAGATGTTCTACTAAGTAGCATAGGGATGTCAGGTAGACTCACCAGAATTATGACTTTATGCCTGCTGGGTATAATGGAATTTGTATAAAATGCATATAAAGATTTTTTATGCTTTGTTCTGTTCAATGACATCGCTAGGGCACATTGATTAATTAATCATTGCCTGTTGAATGTCAAACTTTTGGTAATTCCGACACCTAGAGCTGAATTTACGAAGCTTGTTTTTCTTAAATGCAAGTGTTTAAGCATTGTAAATGTACGTAGTTACACGTAAGTCTAAAACAGGCTTTGTAAATTCGGCCCTTGGTCTTTAGAGGAAATCTGCTTCATTTCTCCATTAGCAGCAACAGATGTTTTAACATGTAATGCCAAGTTATTTGTTTTGTGTGTTATATGGTTATAGAACAAACTATGGTCTCACACTCTTCAGATGCTAATTTCTGGGACAGTCTTTAGTCTAGACTACAATAGCAAAAACACAAAGTGTATATTTGATGAGATTCTGATATCGCCAATATATGGATATGATACCTGATTACCTGCCACCAATGCCAACTTCTTTAAATTATTAAAACAAATTTAGCAAATACAATTAAAACATCTAATTTAATAAAAATGCAAAAAGCCTCAAACTCTATATCTAAAATATTTGTATATCATATACCCAGAGATATTTAATACACACATATAGATGCCATTATAATTTTCTTTATATGAAAATGTAATGTCTCATATTGGGTTTAGGCTGGAGCTAATAGGCTAATAGGCTAATAAAATATTAGCAATTTTGCAAATTTACTAAAACAAAATCTGTCACAAATTTGACTTTCATTTAGCCAAACAGCAAAAAATGGAAGTACATCTATAAACAACAGATAATTTTTGAATGAACTTTTTGGTAAATTAGTAATAAAATATACTCTTCAAAAAAAGTAGGGAACCTGAAATATTAATGTTAATATCAACTATTAGATGTAACATGCATTTTGACCACAGACATCCTAGTAAAGAATGTTCAGGTCTGTTTATCAACCCACCGAAACACATTCCATAGTTTGCACGTGCATCACGCAGTTGCCCCATACACGTGCGTGGGGTGTCATTCTCGATTTTGACAATTTCCAGGAAGGTCGATTAATCACTGTGGAACATTATTTCTGTCAATCTTTTTCATTCTGTTGATCATACAGTTGTTATTGTTTTGTTTTTAGTCATTTTTATTGTTTGAATTTGCGATTTACTGATAAAAAAATTTCAACTTTCATATTTCACTTTTGACCCCAATCGTCCTTTAATTAAGATCTTTGGTGGTCATAAAACCTACTGTAATACTGAACTACCGGGTGTAATGTTTGCCCAATTAATTCACTATTATCATATAACCATTCCCCACAGCTAATATACCTTACAATTTTGGCAATTGTAAATTCTTATTAAAGTTCCCCTACTTTTTTTAAATAGTATATATTTGCCAAATTCAATTTTAATTCGCAGTTGGTGACTTGGTGAACAACAGTTTAAAACTCTGCTCATATGTGTAAGGAGAAATTGATTTTAGCTGCATGCAAGGGAGGTAAGTAACATACATCAATGGAACATCCCAATAGAGCATCCCTCTCGTACGCCTTCAGCATGATCTTCAGCAAGTTCGGTGGAGCTTTCTTCAGGTCAAACATCTCCGTGACACCTCCAGTGAAGTCCTCCATAGCCTCACTGGTGCTGCCACCTTTAAGAGACTCGTAGGATCCACACAGTCTGAAATGAAATGAAAAGAAAAGAGAACTCTTTTATGATTGACAAAATTTGATGAAGTTTGATCCTGAGACGAAAGCATCTCAGACAAGATTCTACAAACTGAGGTAAATCCCAACCCTCATATTTTATCTTTATTCACATGGAGAAAACTAATTTCATAAGTGTCTCCAAACTTCTAAATATTTCAGTATGCCTGAATAAGAAAATAAGTCACATACAATCCACATATCCTGAACTGAAATAAAAACATATAATATTTATCCACATTGAATGAAACAAGAAAATAACAATTGTGTGCTCACGTCAATCTAACTGAAATACAATCACAACATTGTCTATTACTTTGAAAGAAATATGCCTCTTCCCAGCAATTGTGTGCTCACGTCAATCTAACTGAAATACAATCACAACATTGTCTATTACTTTGAAAGAAATATGCCTCTCTTCCCAGCAATTGTGTGCTCACGTCAATCTAACTGAAATACAATCACAACATTGTCTATTACTTTGAAAGAAATATGCCTCTCTTCCCAGCAATTGTGTGCTCACGTCAATCTAACTGAAATACAATCACAACATTGTCTATTACTTTGAAAGAAATATGCCTCTCTTCCCAGCAAGGGGCGGAACATAGCCCAGTGGTACAGCGTTCACTCGATGCGCTGTCGGTGTAGGATCGATCCTCGTCGGTGGGCCCACTGGGTTATTTCTCGTTCCAGCCAGTGCACCACGACTGGTGTATCAAAGGCTGTGGTATGTACTACCCTGTCTGTGGTATGGTGTATACAAAAGTGGTGACAGCGGGTTTCCTCTCTCAATATCTGTGTGGTCCTTAACCATATGTCCGATGCCATATAACCATAAATAAAATGTGTTGAGTGTCTTCCCAGCATCTACAGTATGTGCCAAAACATTGATAGACATGAAGAAGAATGCTGCCACATAAAAATCTAACTTGTTTTCATTTTGTCAAATCTCTACGGTTCAAGCTGGTAAGATATACAAGCTCGTTAGTAACAAACCAATACTACGAATCAAAAGGAGTAATTAAATTCCAAGATCTTCACTTTTTTACTCATAGTCTTCAAAGGAAACCATCTACATTTTTTTATTAGCAGCAAGGGATCTTTTAGAATCACTTTTCCAGATAGGACCTTTGATATACTAGTTGTGGAGCACTGATTGGGACAGAAAACCCCCCAATCAGACAATGGATCTACAGACGAAGTTTGATCCTGCGACGAAAGCACCTCAGACATGCATTCTATAAACTGAGCTAAATCCCAACCCTCATATTTTATCTTTATTCATACGGAGAAAACTCCTTTGATAATTGTCTCCAAACTTCTAAATATTTCAACATGCCTCAATTCATCCGTTTTAAAAACACATTGCTAAATCACCCTTCAGAGAGAAGATATTTTGTTTAGCCTAAAAAAATAAACCTACTTTGCATAAGCTTTCTCCAGCAAGGCACTCCAGAATTCGTTCTTCTCTGTGGAGTGCATGAAGACAAGCTGACCACAGTAGGTGGGCAGGCGGTCATCGACCACCACCTCCACCCACTCCCCCTGGTGCCAGATGTTGAACTTAAACACTCCGCTATAGCCATCGGTGAAGTTCTGATCACGGGGAACCACCTTGTGAAGAAGTTTGGGGTTACACGTCAGGGAGGCCACTGCCGCTAACAACCAGCAATCACCTACAAGTAAAAACAACATGAGTGAGATAATCATGCCATAAAAGATCTCATTTAATATCCTGTGACTGCAGAATATATTGATACCATACTTTATGTGCTGTAGGATACCGGTAGATATCTTGATCATATGGTTTAATGTGGTTTGAAAGGCAAAAAGTTTTTAATGAGTAATATGATTAGAAGGTTTCAATAAAATGCATTACAGATTCTAAAATGGTAAAATGTTATTCATATTATTTTCTGCGATATCAAGGTATAAAACTTAGTCATCGAGGTACCTGCAACATAACATGTCTGATATTATTACCACAATTATCTTATAGCAGACTTTATGATAAAAGCAAACACAAGTTCTAGGCTTTTTGCCAAAAAATAATTTGATGGTAGGTAATACAACCAAAACATACCGTAAATGCCCCTACTTGGTGACTATGAGTTAGAAATAGTAATACTAATAGTAATAGTAATTAATTCCACTAATAAGAACAGTTATTTTCTGGAAAAGCTCATTTACTTAGTCTTGACAGCTTTTTGCTCTTATAAATAGCAATTATTTTAGGTTAACATACGGGATACCAATGTCTAAATATTTTAATCCTCACCCAACTCTCCCTGTTGGACATCAAAGCGAGTGGCTCCCTCACTAATAAACTCAGGATTGTCACAGATTTCCTAAAATAAAACAAAAATAAAATCACAAAATTGCAATACTATATGTACCAAATTTACAGGTTAACCCATCAAATGATGGTCATCTTTCAGCTACATGTACAGGTAAATTCTTTAGTGGAGTGTTAATCTGAATACTGGTGAATGCTTATTACATATCATACCTTGATGTATATATTATAAATGATATGTAGCAAGCATAGACAAGAACAACATTATACACATGTATTGCATATATCTACATACATGTACACACATGCACACACACACACACACACACACATATATGCACACACACACACACACACACACACACGCACACATTCACACAATTCTAGACCTAGGCCTATATAAAGTGTCATGTATTCATTGCCTAATGTAAGCTAATCTAAATATATTGCAGTGCTTTGAAATATATTATATCATACTACATAGAGCACTGACTTGCTTGAGATTTGACACACCATTTTACTAAACTTCCTTATGTACTTGAGGCGATCTTGGTGCTAAGATTTTAGGGATATCCACAAAAATGAATGCCCAGTTACCTGAAGTTAAGAATATATACAGGTTGTTTGTTTACTACTGGCTGCAATAGGTAAATAAATACAGTACAATCTCGTTGAGTTGAACTCGGAAGGGTCGAATACGCCGCAACGCTCGAACCAAAACCGAAGTCCCGAGTTACACTTACACGTTGTTGACTGAATGGTTAGGTTGAACTACCTGATGGATTGAACACTTTCTCGAGCACCGACAGGGTTCAAGCCAACAGGATTCAACTGTAATATCTAGCATAGTAGGTACTGGGTAAATAAAGGATAGGAAAATTTATTCAACAACTCCTCAGCACATTTCAAACCATAACTGTTTGGTGACAAAGACAAGAAATCTCTTGTTATCAAAAAAGTAGCACATTTTTTTTTTCCATTTATAGACAAGACAAAACATAACATGATCTTTGATTATCGATCATACCAAAAAAAGAAGAAGAAAGAAACAAAGAAACAAACAAAATTCCACTGAAGGCAACAGATCACATTTCAGGTAAGTGTTCTACTAATGAGATACATCTTGACCCTACAAGGTCAATAAATAATATTAAAGGCACAGACCCTAGTTTTAACCCGTTTAAAATGGACACAAAGTTTAGTTAATTTACAAACCTGTAACTCATTTGAATAAAGTTATAATAGAGTGAAAGAAGAGTCCGTGACCTTGAAACGGGAAATACATGTATCCTTAAAAATAGACTAGAATTCGAATCAATAAACCGCTACTTTTCAGTAAAGTAAAGTATTTTTTATTTAACGATGCCACTAGAGCACATTGATTTTTGTATCTTATGATCGGCTATTGGACGTCAAACATATGGTAATTCTGACACTGTTTTTTAGAGGAAACCCGCTGTCGCCACATAGGCTACTCTTTTACAACAGGCAGCAAGGGATCTTTTATTTGCGCTTCCCACAGGCAGGATAGCACAAACCATGGAATTTGTTGAACCAGTTATGGATCACTAGTTGGTACAAGTGGTTTACACCTACCCATTGAGCCTTGCGGAGCACTCACTCACGGTTTGGAATCAGTATCTGGATTAAAAATACCATGCCTCGACTGGGATCCGAACCCAGTACCTACCAGCCTGTAGACCGATGGCCTAACCATGACGCCACCAAGACTGGTATCGCTACTTTTCAGATGCATGTGCGTTTAAAAAAAAAATTATAAATGCATTTTTGTGGTATTAAAAACACCAGGATGACCAGAATCACTTCAGTTCTATGGAAATGGATAATCTAAAGAATAAAATATACGTCATGTTTGATTTCAGTGATCCTAAACAGCTCTAATAGTGAAAAAGATGCTGTAGTGTTTAAAAACTAGGGTCTGTCCCTTTAAGTAACCAAATAAATAACATCACAAGTCTGTGTTGAGATGAACTGGGGTAAACTGATATGAGTGGAGGTGAGACTAAGAGGTTGAGTAAACTGATACGACAGCAGGGTGGGAAATCTAAACATGCCATTATACCTTTTATTTTCCAGGTAACACAATAATATGATTTAATGATTATTTAGTGCATGACAAATCTTGTGATAGAAATTACAATCAACAGCTTTTTAGTTCTGTAATATAAGATCAGGCATGTCAGAGTGGGTTTGGGTATCAGGGCAGGGGGGGGGGGGAGGGGGGATTTAGCCCTCCCACAATAATTCTGTATTTTAAAAAAATTATTAAAAAAACTTAGCATTTAATTACCAGCATTTGTCATAATAAAGTTTACCTGCAGAATGCAGGAAATTGCATTTCTGGACATCAATTTTATTTATAAAGAATATGTCCCAGAATCCCCAAGGGAAGGAAGGAAATTTTTTATTTAACGATGCACTCAACACATTTTATTTACGGTTATATGGTGTCAGACATATGGTGAAGGACCACACAGATATTGAGAGAGGAAACCCGCTGTCGCCACTTCATGGGCTACTCTTTTCGATTAGCAGCAAGCGATCTTTTATATGCACCATCCCATAGACAGGATAGCACATACCACGACCTTTGATGTACCAGTCGTGGTGCACTGGCTGGAGCGAGAAATAGCGCAATGGGCCCACTGACAGGGATTGATTCCAAACCAACCACACATCAAGCGAGCGCTGTACCACTGGAGAATCCCAAAGGGAGTCAAACCATTTTAGCATTTTTTTAAATAGTAATTTAATAATACCTTGCACAACAAATGATTAAAAAAAAATAATATTAATATTTATAATTGTAGTGAATTATTTCAATGGATCCAACAATTAGGTACATATTCAATGTATACACAAGTATACCACAAATATATTATATGTTGTAAAAAAATGCATTTAAAAAGAATTTCATTTATCAGCATTTGTCTCGATGAATTTCACTTGTTGAATACAGGAAGCTGCATTTTAGAACATCTAGGTTTTTTTAAATATTCAGGGGAGAATGCCTCTAAACACCCCAAAAAGTTTGGCATTCTCAATCTCAGTCAGTCCCCACCTCCCCCACTTACAAAAGTTCACCTGTTTGCACCCTGTCTGAAAATACCATTTAAAGTGCAGGACCTATTAATAAAACATTGGTCAGGTTGACATTTAACATTTGATAAATGTCACACAAGCACTTACTGGAGTGATAATTTGGCAGTGTTTTGTAAGCAGTTTATAATTTTAACTATACACTTTAATATGAACACAAACAATAAATTAACATCTGCCAAAATTATACAAGTTATAGTTTTAGGAGTTAAATTATTTACATATTTAAGTGTACTGGTAAGTTTCAATTTATTTTTCTGATGGTATGGTCTCAGATATTTCAGTATTATAAATTATTATACACATGTATTAGCTGTATGGAAAAAGCTACCTAATTCAATATAAGACTAAAATGACAAGGCTTTATTTTGATGGGTATAATATCAAAGGATATTCACTTTAATGAGGGTTTTTAAATTCTATCTAAACATCATACAATAATCCCTTGGTATTTTATAACATTATTACAATTACATACACCATGTGCTTGACACCTTTATAACAGCCTACAGTATATATGTTTAACCAAGTGCAGGGCTGTTCTTGAAGAAATATTTCTTTCTACATTCTTTACCCAATCCATGGTTAATTGGTTTGGTTAAGATGAAATACAACAGTTCGGATAATTTAAACATTGAGTAAAACTACCATAGTACATATATATATATATATATATATATATATATATATATATATATATATATAAAACATAAAGAGCCTATAGCATTGTGTATGACGGGTGATTCAGATAAAATGTGAATAGTCAGTCTGAACTGGAAGGTTGGTTTGTAGAAGTATTTCACTGAAAAATTTCAATTCAGTTTATGAATGTCAACTGGTCCGCTGATTCAAGTGATTATCATATCAAAAATACACACAGGAATGTTCCTGTCAACATAATGTACATATACTGAAGGAAAAAAGTAACGGATCAGACAAATAGTAGGTCTCAGTGGTGCAGCGTGGGTTGCCAGCGCTCGGGGCAAGGCAAGTATTGTGCTCCCTAACCTGTGGACCATTAGCACTCCCCAAGTCCCTTCCACCAGTCCATAATTTTGTGCCCGGGCGATTGCCCAAGTTACACCACACGTAGGTGTAGGCCTAACAGCAAGTATAGACTACAGCCAAAAATAGACTGCAGCCAAAACCCCGAATCCATAGTGTCCTGGCAGTCAATATGATATTACTGGTATTCACTACCATTTGTAAGAAATACAGACATTACTATGCTGGTAGTGAATTAAATTTGGTCAACAATTCAATGTGTTCCCTTATTTCTTTCGATCAGTATTTTTTATGTCGAAGATAACCAAAATGTGATAAATCCATTTATACATCATTTTGAGAGAAAAAACATGGTTCTGCTGTAACATGACATAGTGTATGTAGTTACATAGTGTATCACACAAAGCACAGTTCAACATCTTGTTCACTGAGCATAGATCATGTTTTGATGGAAACTTTACTGTCATTGTTGTACGAACAATAGTTATATCAGGTATATCATGTGTTGGAAATGCATGTGTGATGTATAATGAATAAATAACAATACCACAGCATAACACAACACAAGAGTACCAGTGAGGTACATGATACCCCCATCAGGAGTTTAATGGAAAACCATACCTATATTAATGAATATGTTACAGGTATGATTCAATTCTAATTATGTTTTGGACCAACCACCATCCCAAGTTATTTCTACGTGTGAGGTTTGATGGTCCTGTATGCATCTGTATGCAACATATGGTCCGGACAAGGATTTACTGTTATGTGCAGTAGACTATGAAAAGTAGGTCACAGTGACCTAGTAATAGTACATGACACACTACCATCCCATATTGTTCCTACATGTGAGGTTTGAGCTGTGCAAAATTACAAATATTTGTACCACAGTAATTATGTATAAATTTTTAAATAAAAAGAAGAATATTAATTGAAAACAAGTTCAGGGTGGAATCAAAATTGTGAGGGTTATAACTATATAGTATAGATCAACATGTTTTGTCAGTAATTGTCAAAGCTTTATCAAACTATCACTTAGTTTGCCAAGATGCATATGAAAACTATGTGGTCTGGCATACTAAGCCATCTGTTTTGCATTTCGATAAGACAGAAATGGGTCATAACAAATGCATTAAATTCTTTTTACCATGAGTTAAAGTTTTAACACAAAATTTGACTACCCATTATGTACATTTCAGAAGATATTACATCTGATAATTGTTAGGTCTACTAACAGCAAGGAAATGTTTTATTTAACGACGTACTCAACACATTTTATTTACGGTTATATGACATCAGACATATGGTTAAGGACCACACAGATATTGAGAGAGAAAACCTGATGTTGCCACTTCATGGGCTACTATTTTCGATTAGCAGCAAGGGATCTTTTATATGGACCATCCCACAGACAGGATAGTACATACCACAACCTTTGTTACACCAGTTGTGGAGCACTGGCTGGAACGAGAAATAACCCAATGGGTCCACCGACAGGGATTGATCCGTGACTGACTGCACATCAAGCGAATGCTTTACCACTGGGCTATGTCCCATCTCAAAATGTAATAAAAGTTTTGAGGTCTTTTATTAGACAGGGGTGGGTATGTGCTATCCTGCCTGTGGGATGGTGCATATAAAAGATTCCTTGCTACTAATGGAAAAAAAATGTCCACATCCTGGAATGAGGAGACGGCGTAAGTCGATACTTGCGCCCATGACAGTCGTGTGCTACAACAGCTTGTTCTGAATGTGCAGTTAAAACCCATGACAGTCGTGTGCTACAACAGCTTGTTCTGAATGTGCAGTTAAAACCCATGACAGTCGTGTGCTACAACAGCTTGTTCTGAATGTGCAGTTAAAACCCATGACAGTCGTGTGCTACAACAGCTTGTTCTGAATGTGCAGTTAAAACCCATGACAGTCGTGTGCTACAACAGCTTGTTCTGAATGTGCAGTTAAAACCCATGACAGTCGTGTGCTACAACAGCTTGTTCTGAATGTGCAGTTAAAACCCATGACAGTCGTGTGCTACAACAGCTTGTTCTGAATGTGCAGTTAAAACCCATGACAGTCGTGTGCTACAACAGCTTGTTCTGAATGTGCAGTTAAAACCCATGACAGTCGTGTGCTACAACAGCTTGTTCTGAATGTGCAGTTAAAACCCATGACAGTCGTGTGCTACAACAGCTTGTTCTGAATGTGCAGTTAAAACCCATGACAGTCGTGTGCTACAACAGCTTGTTCTGAATGTGCAGTTAAAACCCATGACAGTCGTGTGCTACAACAGCTTGTTCTGAATGTGCAGTTAAAACCCATGACAGTCGTGTGCTACAACAGCTTGTTCTGAATGTGCAGTTAAAACCCATGACAGTCGTGTGCTACAACAGCTTGTTCTGAATGTGCAGTTAAAACCTATGACCTGACCTGACACGGGTTTCCTCTCTAAGACTAGATTATATAGATGTCAAAATAACCAAATGTTTGACATCGAATATCCAATGATTAACAAATCAATGTGCTCTAGTGGTGTCATTAAACAACACAAACTTTAACGTTTTCATTACATTTCATATAATAAATGTACAGCAATACTATTTGGTTATTCAGAAATGAAACCGTCATATACATAGCACTTTTAACTATATAACTTTATTTCCATGTAACCGACGCCATATAACCGTAAATAAAATCTGTTGAGTGCCTCTTTAAATAAAATATTTCCTTCCTGGTTTTTTTTTATTTCTGTGTAAAGTAGATTATAATTATACAATGTGAACAACTGCATGGATTGAATAAAAAATATTTAGAGAAAGTTATGTTTCATCTACAATACACTTCCTGAAACCAGGTCTAAAGTGTACTGTAGATGTTTTCACATTGATATCCCCACTTCACAGTGACTGAGCACTACCCTACCTATGACTGGATAGAGCGTACCTATGACTGGATAGAGCGAGTCTAGCTACACTGCCTGCAGCATATCTAAGTTCCAGACCAAAAATGGAATGCAGGCACAGTCCATTTGAGAGAGATCATATGTGATTTTCCACAGTATACGCTCGTTGGTCCTGCAGCAAGCCATTTCCTTTCATCATGCAGTTTACTTTCTATTTCACCAATACCAGCTTGGGGCAGTGCCAGAGCTCTTCACTTTATTAAAGAATAAAGCAATACTACTAATACTAGTTTAAATGTTTGTTTCGTAATGAAAATAGGACTTTATTTTGAACAACAATATGAAAAAGATGAATGATATTTGTCTGACAAATTCTTATAAAATTACAGTTTCTAAGTATAATGCATCACTTCGCAGCTACAAAAAAAATTAAAAAAAATTGTAAAACTTTTACCAACAAAATGTGTCTGTCTATAGATTTGCAAATATGTATATTATTAAAAGAAATTGTTATCAGCATAAAGTTAAAGTTAGTTTTGTTTAATAACACCAGTAGAGCACATTGATTTATTAATCATCGGCTATTGGATTTGGTAATTTTGACATAATAGTCTTAGAGAGGAAACCTGCCACATTTCTTTCCATTAGTAGCAGGGAATCTTTTATATGCACCATCCCACAGACAGGATAGCACATACCACAGCCGTTGCTATGTTAGTTGTGGTGCACTGGCTGGAACGAGAAATAGCCCAATGGGCCCACCAACGAGGATAATGAAGATAGGCAGAATGATAATTTTCTGACAAATTCTTTTAAAATGACAGCTACTTAGTAATATAATGCTTCTCTTCACAGCTACAAAACAAAACTGTGACATTTTACTAATAAAATGTGTGTATGGGAGATTCACATTATTAAATGAAATTGTCATCAATGTAATTTAATAATACTAGTATTTCAATGGGACCTTGGTTATCACAGAACATTAGAGCTCAATTAAATACATGTATTGCACATTCAAACATATTTTTTCCCTTGTTTTCCATTATTGTACTGTTATCTAGCACAGTATTATCACCAGTTAATAAATACTGAAAGAAAGAAAGAAATGTTTTATTTAACGATGCACTCAACACATTTTATTTACGGTTATATGGCATCAGACATATGGTTAAGAACCACACACATTTTTGAGAGGAAACCCGCTGTCGCCACTACATGGGCTACTCTTTCCGATTAGCAGCAAGGGATCTTTTATTTGCGCTTCCCACAGGCAGGATAGCACAAACCATGTCCTTTGTTGAACCAGTTATGGATCACTGGTCGGTGCAAGTGGTTTACACCTACCCATTGAGCCTTGCGGAGCACTCACTCAAGGTTTGGAGTCGGTATCTGGATTAAAAATCCCATGCCTCGACTGGGATCCGAACCCAGTACCTACCAGCCTGTAGACCGATGGCCTAACCACGACGCCGGTAAATAAATACTGGGACAAAACATGAACTACAGTCCATCCCAAAGGGAACGCCTTTTCTCATACCATGGAATTTACTACAAGTTATTTATTTCTAAGCCGATTGTTTTGTAAATTAGACACAAAAATAGTATATTTTTGTTATTTCCAAAACACTTTTACTTTTCTTTTTATGTCAAACCAAACTGAAATTATTTACAAAAAAACATTTTTGTAGGAGGATGGGACGGACAATAAGTTTTTGTTTTAATGGGTCAAAACTACAATATATTATGTGATATTTGTACTACAGTGAAATCCCTTTAAACCAGACACCCTTGGGATCCTATTTTAAGAGATATCCGGTTTAGAGAGGTTAAGTTCTGTTCTGGTTTTTAAAAAGGGACTGGGTAAAACGTCCGGTTTACAGAGGGTCCAGTCTTGATAGGTTTCACTGTAACAGTACCCTTACTCCAGAAAAAGTAACAGCATTCAAGTGAACCACAGCTTCGAATGCACTGGCCATCACCTGGTTGTTTCCAACATTAACAGCATGGTATTCTGATGATTTCTGACTTGTTAGACCCTAAAGGTCAGCCAGTAAACACCTGGCATTATGAGCAGATCCCCACAGACAAGGACATGAACCTGATACCATCATTACCAACTTGTAGTCAGGTATCACTTTACTGAACAATCAATACACACCCAAATAATCTCTGTCTCCCTGTCCATCAAGGGAACTTGCATTCTGTAACTTGCTCAGAATAGTCACTGATAATCTAGAAGAATTCACAACTTGTGTTAACAAAATACTGGGTGGATGAGAGGAGAAGAACACTATGACACTTATCTTTAGCTTATATTATTGTCAATCAATCAGTATTTATGGTACAAAAACGCCCCAAACAGAGCTGGTACAAAATACATACATATGATGTTACAGGACATACAAATCACACATGTATGCAACTAAACATAATATACATTTACATGGAATACTATTACTAGATTGTTAAAAATATAATATCATAAAAAAGAAAATGGTATTAATAATATAATATTTAGCCTAATATAGTACTAGTTGTGTTGTGTGGTCTAGAGCATAAAAATTAAATCCATTCTTACCACTGAGTAGCAACAAAGATATTTAAAAAACAAAACAAACACAGACAGTACATACCATGGTCTTTGATGCATACCAGTGATGGAGGATTAATTGTGTGTAATTGTAAGAATGAACTGTTTGCAGCTTTTAATCAGGGCTTCTAGATTGTGGTAGCCCCACTCCCATGGCTAGTGATGTTCAATGTTGGGCTAGTAAATAACTACTATTGCTATGCCAGACAGGGCTTCTAGATCATGGTAGCCCCACTCCCATGGCTAGTGATGTTCAATGTTGGGCTAGTAAATAACTACTATTGCTATGCCAGACAGGGCTTCTAGATCATGGTAGCCCCACTCCCATGGCTAGTGATGTTCAATGTTGGGCTAGTAAATAATTGCTATTGCCATGCCCGATGGCTAGTGAAATGTTTTTGGTCAAATGTTGCAGTTACGTCTATTTTGCAAATATGTATATCCTGTCCCCACCCCCAATGTTAGTGTTTTTAAGCTATATCTCTCTCTGTAGGTGAAATATCCAATTTTTACTATTATTTAGTCATTTGTATTGACTTGAGGTAAAGTAGGGCTAGTGAATTTTTAATCATGGCTTGTAAATTTTTTAAATCACTGATCCCATGGCTAGTGGATTTTATAAAAATTCTAGAAGCCCTGTTTTAATAGTTACTTCATATTACAAGCAACATTCAACAACTGTTAAATTATAAATATAAAAGGCTACAGTAGTGACTATGGATAGAACATGCCGTCCTATGTATGGGAAAATATATATAACCACATGACACTAATTGAAAATAAAATAGTCTTTGTGAGGGTAGAATATTTTTTTGTCACAAATTATGTATTACATTTTTTTTTTACAGTCAATGATTTGAATTCTTGCTATAGTTTTAACAGCTACTATAGTACTGTCGGAAATAGAAATGATTTTCGTTGATTATTTCTTACATATTAAACAGACAAATAAATATTTTGTAACTATCTATTTAAAGATACTCTACCTAATTTAGCATTTACTTGTTTTGGCTCTCATTGATATACAAAGTGTTGTTTACTCTTGAAATTAAAAGAAAGATGTCAGTAAACAGGTGATTTGTGCACTTTAATGGAACAGACTATAACACATTTTGGTCAATGTGTGTCAATTTCATTGTTGTTACAATAAATGTGAGGGACCCTTTCTGATAACCATGGTTTACCCCTATCCCTCCCCAAAACAAAATATTGGTAGACATTTATAAGTAACTTTATATTCACTAAATATACTGGTCATAATTAATACTTTATGCGGCAATTCAAAATAATCAGTTAACTTGCAGTTTTAAATTAAAAGTTTGTTTAAGGGTAAATGAAACTGACACATATTAATCAAAATGTGTTATAGTCTGTTCCAATAAAGGTTACAAATCTCCTGTTTACAGAAATTTTTATTTTAATTTCAAGAGTAAACACCACCTTGTACATCAACGAGAGCCCAAACAAGTAAATGCTAAATTAGGTAGAGTATCATTAAATAGGTATTTACAAAATATTTACTTGTCAGTTTAATATGAAAGAAATAATTGACGAAAGTCATTTTTATTCTATTTCCGACACTACTTTAGTATACGAGGACTAGCTTTGAAATAACAGATACATGTATTTTGTTAGAAAATAACTGGGTTTTTGCAGTTTTTAAAGTTTGACAGATATTTTGACGAAATTTTCTGTGGACCTCAGAGCTAGCCCTGATAATGATGTACCGGTATTCATAGTTTTACCTATACTGTAATACATGGACAATGGACAGAATAAAAGAAGGACAATTATTGATTTCAAGTGACAAACTGGTACACTAGGTCAGCATACAGTTAACTACTGAGAGATGCAAAGACGATGAATGACAAAGTGACCATACTGACGGGTATCAATTAATACCAACTACCATGAACAACACAGTCTGCAACTGTTGAAACACATGGTATGGTATGGTATCATGGTGTGGTATATTAGTATGGTACCCAGCATTTAAGCTTTGTAGAGGAACTAACAAGGCTGCACCATATGTCCTGGCTGACACATTAATCTATTTTTACATTTCCAGCTACATCCTCATAGCTCACAGTGTTTACTGTATACACATTTCTCAGACCTCTGACAAATTTTACTCTAACACTCAACACACATACAGTCAGACTTTCTCAAATGGCACTTCTGTATCAGCAGCCACCTGTCTAGACCATCTTATTTGAAAAATCATCTAATATACGGTACTCACTGGTATTACTATATATGCCACTGGCGTAGGAAGCGAGGGGGGAGGGCAAGGGGGGTATGTGCCCCCCCACTTTTCAGATATTTTGCTTTATATTTGCTTTATAATAGTGTAAAAGTGTGTAAATATAAAAGTGTGCCCACCCCCACTTTTTGGCACCTTCCTACACCACACAACTGGTATAACAAAGGCCGTTGTATGTGCTATCCTGTCTGTGGGATGGTGCATATAAAAGATCCCTTGCTGTTAATAGGAAAGAATAGCCCATGAAGCGGCAACAGCGGGTTTCCTCTCTCGATATCTGCGTGGTCCTTAACCATATGTCTGACACCATATAACTGTAAATAAAATGTGCTGAGTGCATCGTTAAATAAAACATTTCCTTCCTTCCTACACCACTGTATGCATGCAACAATCTACTGACTTAAGGCTAGTGATATTATAAGAGAATATCTTCTAACACTGCCTTAGGTTTCACTGAATTTATCTGCATGTGAGGCATACATTACAGTATGATTACTGTACATGTGTAATATATAGGATATAGCAGATCACTTGACATAATACATTAAATGAACAACAAAACAAACCCAACCCAGCAACATACAAGTATGTGTCATACCCATTAGCATTTGTCCTCACTTATTCCACAACTTATTGCCTTTCATTTCTCATTTTGCAATAATTTAACATAGGATTTAACTGAAAGAAAATAAAACTTGAAAGTTATGCATGCTATGTGCTATATATTATATGGACAGAAATAAGTATAGTATGAATCATAACAGGGTTGTAACTAGTTATCAATCCATCATTAAATGATACAGAATTTATTGGGAGAAGCCAAGATTTAAAAACTTGTCGGAAATGATATAAAGTGCAAAAATTAAAGGAACCAAAAGATGACTCATGGGTCTAATCGGGGAGATATATAGTGTTACAGTGTGAGGTGGAACTACTTACAGCCACAACAACTTTGGTGATCATTCATAGCAACCTGACATGTCAATATTACTTTGAGGAAATATTACTGCCTGTAATTTTTTCTGACTAACAGAATGGGACCATGTTTGTTTTTCAATGTAACAATGCTCGTAACCAAAAAGTGATATTCTCATGTTATGCTTTTTATAGTAACGACTTGTAGTAGACTTGAATTGTAACATGTGAACCCCGAAATTGTAATAATTTTTGTAGATACTCCCAAGTTGTGACAACATCATAGCGATTAGAACATGTTCTACACACTATTACAAATCTCTACAAATATCATAACGTGAGAACACTTCTTAAAGGAATGCTAAAGCAAGGCTTTTGGACTGGTGTGCATATTCAACAATACATAATGCACATTATTGCATATTATCAACAAGTATAATCATATAGTTAATTAATAAAACGGTTAAATGTGATGGCTATTATATATAATGGACACAACCATTTTGTACTACCCCAGTGAATACGCCCTCTGGCGAGCTGGTGGTTACGTAATACCTAACGTGTCACGTCAGGAATTAGTCTTCGAACTGAAGAAACAAAACATACCTGATTTTTGCGGATGCATCGCAATGTTCTGTAATAATATTCATCCCAGTAACACAGCAATGTATATATGTGGTTTATTTTTCAATACAAAAATAAAAAACCATTGTCAAAGTGTTGAAATAACTGTATTATATTTTGTATATAAATTAACCCACATACTGAAATAATAGCCGGAGTGTTTTCTTGCTTAATTGGTCTTTTCTTTCCGTGGCCTGTACCTGTGGTTCTTGATTGGCAGGTGTATATTTAGACGGTCCCTAGACACTGTGTCTAGACACACTAAAAAGACGTGCCTCTTTTATGAAGATCACAGGGTATTGTGTAATAACCTAAAATCGTAATGGACTTTACCAGCTTTATTACTGTAAGTAATTCTGTAAAACCCTTGATTAAGTAGACTTTCCCCATCTAAAATCACAAAACTGACCAATTACGTAGTCCCATGCAGAGAAAAGACAATTATCACTTGAGTATTGTGAGTGGTTGTTTTTGCTCGAACGTATCCTACCAACAGGCCTAATAATATGCATTTTTTCTTTGGATTTAAAAAACCCAACAAAACTATAACTCCATTTCGTTATATTGATGCAAACTGAAATATATATAGTTAAATAGTTTATTATACTATCAAGTCATTTATGTTGTTTTACAAGTCAGGTTGATGAAAGCGAAGCGCCTTGTCATAAATTAGAGCATTTGTTTACACTGTGCTTAATAGAGAAGTTGGACCTGAGCTGACGTCACTTTGCCCCAAGCTATACCACCGGACGTCACAAAAACAAAACACAATGGCTGCCCCCAGTTAGCAGGAATAATCACAGTTTTTTATTAATTCTAAAATTACGCGTTTTTCATTTGTTAAAGTGTCAGTATGTCTTGGTGGCCCGGGTGTGCATCTTTCCAACAATCTTGCTGGAGTTTAGTCTACCTTTAAGGCAGACAAATTCATGCATCAACAATGCTTTAATTACCCTTGGCCAACTAAATAATCTGATCTCTCCCCATTGAACATATGTGGGATGTTCTTGGAAGACAGCTTGGCTCACCCAAGCATGCACCAGCCAATATTACTGTTATTGACCTCCACGATAAATGAAAGTCAACCCCAAGAGCAATAATCTGTGTGGTAAAGGGTGGGACATATCCCAGTGGTACAGCGCTTGCTCGATGTGCGGTCGTTGTGGGATCGATCCCCATCAGTGGGCCCATTGGGCTATTTCTCGTTGCATCCAGTACACCACGACTGGTATATCAAAGACCGTGGTATGTACTATTCTGTCTGTGGGAGGGTGCATATAAAAGATCCCTTGCTGCTAATCGAAAAGAATAGCCCATGAAGTGGCGACAGCGGGTTTCCTCTTTCAATATCTGTGTGGTTCTTAACCATATGTCTGATGCCATATAACCATAAATAAAATGTGTTGAGTGCATTGTTAAATAAAATATTTCTTTCTTTCTGTGTGGTAAAGCCCTCACCTGATGCACAGTCGGTCTGGGATCGATCCCCATCAGCTATTTCTTATTCCAGCCAGTGCACCATGACTTGTATACCAAAGGCCATGGTTTGTGCTGTCCTGTCTGTAGGATGGTGCATATTAATGGGAAAATGTAGCATGTTTACTCTCTAAGACTATATGTTAAAATTACTAAATGTTTGACATCCAATAGCCTATGATTAATAAATCAATATACTCTAGTGGTGTCATTAAACAAAACAAACTTTAACTGTGATTTAATTTCTAGCATGAAGACAAGGTACACTCAGTGCATGTAGTGATGTGTGTTGTGGACATATGTGCTACTGACAATTAACACTATACATTAGAATTTTAAATTTCAAGTAAGTGTACACAGTTGGTGTTCCTTTAAGTTGTATGTCTAGTGTATAACTGCACTAGTTACATACATGTACACATGCACACCTTCAATACTATAAGTTTTCAATTTCCGGAGGTTACCTCTGTATAAACTTAAAAGCATCATAAACATAACCCACCTGCATGTACTAAAGAGTATTTTAACTACTACAGTCACACAATAATCCAGTGTTACTGTCGTCTTTCAACTGGAACATGAAAATGTCAGACAAGCTGAAAACCTTTTGACATAATAATTTTAGAAACTTATTCTGATGAAAAGATGTATATACAACTGTCTTTCAATGGTCAAAGGCATCTACCTAAGATGTAAGGATTAACCCTGTATACAGTAGATACTATCAGGTGAATTTTATTATTCTATGCTCCACATATCAAAGCCTGAACATATATTGTGTTTGGTCCATTCTATGCAATAATCCAGTACATTTATAAAAGAATCACTATCAGGGATCGAAATTGGCTGACATGCCTGCCAGATATTAATTTCGGCAAGCTACAAATACTGCCGACCCAAATCAAAACCTGCCGGACCAAACATTCAAACTAATGTGTGAATAATAAACATAAAATAATTGCAGGTCTGATGGGATGACAAGCAATAAAATCTTCCAGCCCATGGTGATGTTGACAGACAAAAACTGGTTGGGACAGTAGAATTTCAACCCCTGCGTATAGTAGAACTTTCTCAAATATCCTCCTTTAACTTATAATCACCAATCAGTCTCACAAAAAAAGGTTTGTTTTGTTTAATGACACCACTAGAGCACATTGATTTATTAATCATCAGCTATTGGCTATCAAGCATTTATATGCACCATTCCACACACAGGGTAGCACATACCAGTCTTTACCAGTTGTGGTGCATTGGTTGAAACAAGAAATAGCCCACTGGGCCCACTGACGGGGATCGATCCCAAACCAAATGCACATCAACCAAGTGCTTTGCCACCCCTAATCAGCCTCAAGGCCATTTATTAATCCTAATCATGAAGTATAAATGGACCTGTAGTAAGCAGCCACCTTTTTAAAGAGGAGCCCTATGTTTTATATCCATTTTAGTGCCTGCTTGCATGCCAACAAAGGTTTTGACTAGATACATGTGTTAAATTAATACTGCTTGTAGATTTCTTAATGGTCTCACTCACCACATGAACATATACCAGTTTATATATTTTGCATACATCTGTGAAACATCAGTTGTAAGGGCGAGGCTTAATGTAGCATATTTTATACTGGGTTTTTTTCCTTTTCCTCCAAATCTAATGTCAAAATGTTCACTTCAGGAAAGACAACCCACTATCCCTATCACCCCCAAACAACACTGGTACATGTACAAAATCTCCTATAAAATGCACATTATTAAATTGTTATTTTACAAGCAATTTAACACCTGAGTAAACTTTAAAAAATTGCCATGTTAGCAAAATTAAACAAAACAAGAAGAAAAGGAATGTTTTCAGAACACTTTAAACTATTTGATATGTGACACTTGGTTTAGATGTGCAGGATAGAAACCTGCTGCCACCACACAGGTTACTCCTTTTCATCTGCATGAAGTTATTATAAACACTATGTTATGAAAACACACTGGCTACTTCCTTTTATAAAACCGAATTACAAAACCTAAAACAATATTACCATGAAAAGGTAAAACTTACACCTGGTCTTAACCACTCGATTTCACGTGGGGGGTCCTGACTAAAGAACAATGAATCGTTTTCTGCTGGGAACTCTGGGTCTTCGAAAAGAACCCCTTCTTCTTCTTCTTGAGTCAAACTCTCTATAATCGAAGCAAAATCCTGATGATAGATGGCAAAAAACGGATCCTTATTGTGCCGACGAGATGAACGTCCCTTCAGATATCCTTTGAACATGTCAAACACAGACATTCTGGCTTCAGGTGCAATGACAACTCAAACCTGTGTGTAACTTCCAAAACTGAACTCCTGTTCAGGACAGCTCGACTTGCCAATAACAGTGTTTGTATACTTTTTCCAACAAACCTTTTCACAGTTAGAATGAAACCGGTTCAAGCTTTATGCAAAAGCCAAAGAGACTTGTTCTGTCACAGGGAAATATTCACCTAGATTATGTGTCAATGCAGGTTTGAAAACTTCATGTAACACAGCTAAACAAGAGTTTGTAACAGTGAGGGTAAAAGTCTCTCGGTGTGATGTGTGTTATTCGGACCGCACCAGCCTCTGACTGACCGTAAATCTGTGTCAACTGCAGGCAGGACACTGTGTAACACCGGCAGGAATGTGATGGGTGGGTGTATACAGGTATTTACTTACAGTTTACCTTCTGTCATACCCTGTACATACAGCTATATATAGACTGGAAATCCCATTAACATCATACCGGTTTTTATCTGATACAGCTTCATACAGTCAGTTATGGCCATTTTAATGAATAACTGTTGCATATGGTTTCGAAAGTTACATGTTCGGCATATTGTTAGTACATGTACATGGCTATATACATGTCCTGAATGCGATAATTGAGTTGTTCAGTGTACAACGGTGATCTAAATCCTCTACCAGAATCATGACGATGTCAGCTGTAAGTGGTTTACTGTTACATTATTTAAATGCCATATTTATCTATTTTCATGTTTGTATCTAGTTCATAACATTCATTTCAGGTTTCAGTATGCTTTCCTCAACATGCATCTCAGCTATCTGGGCTGTCTGTTTACATAGAACAGGTTTGTAAAATAAAACTGATGGTAGACATGTTTTCAACAACAATTTAATAATGGTACATCTTAATTTAAGAGCTCTGTGATCAGATGTATCCTTTTTACTTTCATCCAGACCTCATTCTGCACATACTGTCCATTGTCTGTCAAGTTCACTTGCACTAAAATCAATTGATGTAAACAGTTCTGCCCATTTTGGCATATTTACACCTGTCTGCACAAATCATTCTAGGACCAATTTTAGACCTCTGCTTTTAAGTCTTGCTCTTCATATATATAATCATAACATGTGCTTTTATAAACTATGGCAATTCAAGGGGATGGGGGAGAGAATCATATGTAGATACATCTGTTACACATCAAGTCATAATAATGAATTTCATGCTGGAATGATCATAGGTGTCAGCCGAAGACAGCAATTCGGAATGACAGGTTGGTGAGTTAATATATTAATTTGATTTTCATTGAAGGGGAAAGGAGGGGGTGGTCAAAGCGTTATCATCAGTGTTCAGCAGTTTGTGACTTCCAGCTATATATATCAAACTTGAAAAGAAATGATTTCCAATATGTTTGCATGTGGACAGTTATTTTGCTAAAACATGTGACAGGTGTTTGTACAAACTAGACCACAGATGATGGGTAACATGTGCAGAAGCAGATGCGGATAAACAAAAATGGATAAATCTCAACATGGCCTTAGTCTAAAAGAAAAAGAAAAAGCAATAAAGCAATCTATGTAGTAACTGGAATTATTATCCAATGTTTGACAGTACAAGTACATTGCATCTGTCATTATGATCATTTGAAATCAGAGAAAATTACATTCCTTTGTATTACAGTGTAATATCAGCTTTCTAGAGTCATGCATGAATTTTTAAAATGTTTTTCTTTACAAACTGCTTATGACATTCCACATACAGTGAAACACCCCTAAACCGGACACCTTTGGGACCAAGTCAAATGTCTGCTTTTAAGGGGTATCCGGTTTAGAGATACTCTCTTTTGCACAAATATTTAAAAAGGGACCATGTAAAATGTCCGATTATGAGAGAATTCCAGTTTACAGAGGGTCCGTTTTTGAGAGTTTCACTGTATATATATAGAACCCTTTGATGTCAAGTCTGCCCATGTATATAAATGACAAACTCCAACCAGTTCACTAGTTCAATGGACACTTCACAGTCGCAATCAGAGCAAAACAGTCACGGTCTTGCTCACAAGGAATATTTGTTACTGACAAACCATTAATGTCCATTAAAAATTAAACAGTATTGTGGTGTGACAATTCTTTCAAGCTAAAATACAAGCTGGGTGCAGATATAGCTTCTTTTTTTTCAGGGTAGGGTGGAGTGGTGGTGGGAGGTAACATCAATGTAATACAGTTTGGTGGTGTTGATTAACAAGACTCATCACATTATACAAATATAAAATTAATTACTTGATCAAAAATAGAGTAACCCATGACCCTTGGGTCCCACCTAAATCTTTGCTTGAAGGAATAATATTTACTAGCATACCTGTATGGTTCAGCAAACATTTATATGAAAATTCTAGAGTATTTTCCAACATTAAGTAACATCCAGGCACCTACATACCGGTACTAGTTATGTGTATATATCAGAATGTGCACATAACCATGGCAACAGAAAATAATATGAAGCAAGTCAAAATTTTATCTTTTGTCACCTGCCTGGCAAACAAAACTATATATAAAATGATGAACTATATTATATTATTTCCAAAATGTAACATTTGTAACATAATTATAAAGTTAATTTCTTAATTAGAATTCAGATGCATGGTTCCATGTTAATGTGTGTGCAGTCAAATCAATAGATGTGTTGTAAGAAATTGTGGAAGCCATATCACCAGTTTATCAATAAACACATTAGCTAATTTCAATTACACATCCTGATTTCCTATACAAATAACAAACCATGATGTTCTAAATGGTCGCAGTGACTGAAAAGTGAGAATGCACAATGCATACAGAATATCCAGATTCTAGTAAACATGCAGTCTTTGACGGTTTAACATATATGTAGTTTATATACACAGTTATGTAATATTTGTTTGTTTGTTTTGTTTAACAACACCACTAGAGCATCATCCCTATCTCACTTGCATACTAACTCAACCTGGATGTAGTCCTGTGGTAAAGCACTCACCCGATGAACAGTCAGTTTTGTATCAGTCCCTGTTGGTGACCCATTTGGCTATTTCGTATTCCAGGACAGTAACATATGCCTTACAAGTTATGATTTACATATTCAGGTACAGACTTGATTGATTGAAAACATATTTATTTTACAAATAACACAAAAATTGGGCCCATGTTTACTAACTTACGATGAGGTCCTCTTCTATATACATACAATATACATGGTTACTATATTACATTAAGGGCAGGACATAGGCCAGTGGCTATTTCTCATTCCAGTCAGTGCACCATGACTGGTATATCAAAGGCTGTGGTATGTGCTATCCTGTCTGTGGGATGGTGCATATAAAAGATACCTTGCTACTAATGGAAAAATGTAGTGGGTCTCTTCTCTAAGACTATATGTCAAAATTACCCCTCAGGCGAGTACTCTACCACCTGAGCTATATCCCAATTGTAATCAAACTGTGCTCAGTCTGTCACACATTACTTGTATGGTGTATTTACTATGGCCGGGCAATATTACCAATTTACCACGTACAGTGAAACCTCTCAAAACAGGACCCTCTGTAAACTGGAATCCTCTCAAAACAGGACCTTTTTGTGGTCCCCTTTTAAATATCTGTACAGTAGAGAACCTCTCTAAACTGCACACCTCTTTAAACCTGATGTTTTACTTGGTCCTGAGGGTGTCTGGTTTAGAGGAGTTTCACTGTATTAGAATGTGAAAATCCAAATAGGATTAATCATGGTAAAGTTTTAGACCATTGTGTCACCATGACTTTTGTAAGATAAATTCTGGATAATTGTGATGGGAATGTCAATGCATTTCTGCATGTTAATTCATTACATTCATTAAATCAATATAAACTGGCTGCTTATCTTAATATACACAACTTATTTAAAGATTAGATAGGTAGGTAGGTAGGTAGGTAACTAGTTTACGTGCTCATATACCACAAGCGTTTCGAACATGCCTAATGATCAGAACAGAATATTAATGGAGAGATATTCAGGATACATTTTGTAAACTTGTGAGTGGACAAATATTATTCTGGATATGCTTGTTCACTGTTCAATTATGGACAAGTAGCATGGTTTTATTTAATCAATTTTTCCTTTGTGTCTGCTTTATAAATGTTCCAATCAACATTTCCAACATAACAATACAACTGACAATAATAATATTTTATTATTTGATGAATTCTTTAATACAGCCATCGTTTTTTTTTTTATACATTCAGAGATTCTGTAATATATTACAACACATACTGCAATGCACATTTACTTATTGAAATAAAAAACAAATGATAATACTCATGCCTGGTTGTAATACTCATGTCTAGTTATTATTTTTATGACCATAATCTAATAAAACAATAGGAATAACAGATTTTAAAACACTTTTCTATGAAATTTAGCCATACAAGAATCACACCCATGGTAAAGCATTCGCTTGATGTGCGGTCGGTTTAGAATCGATCACCATAAGTGGGCCCATTGGGCTATTTGTCATTCCAGCCAGTGCACTATGACTGGTATACCAAAGGCCCTGGTATGTGTTATCCTGTCTGTGGGATGGTGCATATAAAAGATCCCTGGTTATTAACAGAAAAATTTAGCGGACTTCCTCTCTAAGACTGCGACAAAATAACTAAATGTTTGACATCCAATAGCCAATGATTAATAAATCAATGTCCTCTAGTGGTGTCATTAAACAAAACTAACAAACTTTTATGTTAGTTGGTTAGTGGTTAGTGAGAGAGAAGAGGGTGTAGTGGCCTTACACTTACCCACTGAGCCTTTAACAACTCGCTCTGGGTTGAAGCTGGTACCGGGCTGCGAACCCTATACCTACCAAGCCTGTAGTCCGATGGCTTAACCACTGCGCGCCACCAAGGCCGGTTATAAAGTACATGTATCCTGGTACTACATGTATGTGAGAACTCAATGTACACATATAAGATTTCAACAAATCAACTGAACTATCCATACTATCTTAAAATGATAAAGATATCTCCACGATAAACTCTGGGCACTTCTAATTTGTCTAGAGCGAGAACATTTAGCCAATAAAAATGGTTAATAGATCATTTTCTTTACAAGTATATTAGTACTGGCTGACTTAAAAAAATGTGTTGATACCTGTACTATACTGGTAGATAGGATTAGCATTCTTTTCTCATATAACAGAAAAAATAACCATCATCCATTGTAGGTACATGTACAACATTTATCTAACAGTAAACAAACCACTTTGATTACTCATGTTACCCAAGGACCTGTTACCACAGTACTAGTAACTACAGCCATGGATATGTTACTTCAAACTTAAGTTTAATACACTGTGGGATGTTAAATTGCCTAGCCTGGATACTATTACCTGTACATAACATAGAAGAAAGAAAGAAATGTTTTACTTACGGTTATATGGCGTCAGACATGTGGTTAAGGACCACACAGATTTTGAGAGGAAACCTGCTGTTGCCACTACATGGGCTACTCTTTCCGATTAGCAGCAAGGGATCTTTTATTTGCACTTCCCACAGGCAGGATAGCACAAACCATGGCCTTTGTTGAACCAGTTATGGATCACTGGTCGGTGTAAGTGGTTTACATTTACCCATTGAGCCTTGCGGAGCATTCACTCAGGGTTTGGAGTCGGTATCTGGATTAAAAATCCCATGCCTCGACTGGGATCCGAACCCAGTACCAGTGGTATGTGCTTTCCTGTCTGTAGAAAAATGCATATAAAGATCCCTTGCTGCTAATGGAAAAATGTAGCAGGTTTCCTTTGACTAAAAATCAGAATTACCAAAATGTTTGACATCCAATAACCAATGATTAAATCAATGTGCTCTAATGGTGTCATTAAACAAAACAAACTTTAACTGAGAATGTTAACTTGAATATATCTCTAAAATTGTTTTAATTAATTGCAAATTTTTATTTAAATTTTAGTTTAAATACATGTATGTATATAACTAAATGTTACATTATGATTCAAAAATTTTGTATTTTAATTTTGTTCTACAGCAAACAGATTTATTAGACACTAATTCTGTGCAGAATTCTGGTATAATTCATGCCTAGGTTATAATTATGATAACCACGAACTAAACCAGATGAGTACTTGTTTAGCAACAACTTCTGCATCATGATCAATATGAATACTGCTGTCTAAACATTACGCTACTCTTTCACAAGACAGTAAGTACACAGATGGATTGCCATATACTGAACTTTATAGGAGTGTGACAGTATGTGTAACAATTAATGGAGATGATAGGCTAAAGTGATTAGTGAAATTAAGTAAAAAGAAAATATAACTGCAAAAGTTGATCTCACCCTTTAATATTGAAATAGTTGATGTACACATATATTTTATTAGACCATACTTTCCAAATCAATAACACAAACTTGTAGACAGTCAATTTCTGCAGTAAATAGATTCTGTATAGTGTATAGAGACCTGACCACAGCAGTTGAAAGGATAGAAATATAATTGTAGATAGTCAATTTCTGCACTAAATAGATTATACATGTGTCAGTGTACGGATTAACCACGAAAACAAGTCACCTGACTTGCAACTCATATGTATAACCATACAGTAAATATTACATACACACATATCCAATATATATTAACATATAAACTTGATTTCCAATATCATACATTGAATGACAGGCAAAAAACACCCCAAGGAACAATATGCACACACATTGTAACTGGACATCCAGAATACACAATAGAAATCAATGCCTTCGGATTTGTACTCCCTAGTTGATAATATTCTAGCAAGTTGAAGAAATCAATAACAGTATTTCCTTGTAACCAATAAAACATAAACAATAAAATCTTAATATTATAGTGGTGTAACCCATAGCTTTAATCAAGGACCTGCCACATGAGTTTGTACAGGTACACATGTTTTATGCTGTCCCGAGCACACAATCCAGGAACTAGGATCCTAATGTGCTAAACTAATTGTTAATTAAGAGAGTCAAAGAGAGCTGTGTGAATCTGACCCCTGGGCAGTGAATAAAAATAAAGCCACTGGCTAAGCTACAGTTATTCTAGAAATAAAAGAAACACAAAAACCTTTGGAAATTAAGGGATTTTTTTTTTTACTACATACAAGTTTTTGAAATTCATAGTGTGACTCTTTTGACATCAACCCCATTTTCAGTTTTTCAAATTTGGTTAGTGAAAAATTTAAGGATTGATGATCATGCAAAAACCACAAAATCGTCAAATATGTACAAGTTCTTGCATCTGTGGGTATGAATGAAATACTCTAAAATTCCTACTGCCTTTGGTAATCTAAATGGGGGTTTTCCTATCCCATCCAATGTCAGGCTGTGGTATGTGCTGTCCTATCTGTGGAAAAGTGCATATAAAAGATCCCTTACTGCAAAAGAAAATATGGAACAGGTTTACTCTAAGAATTTGTCAGAATTACCAGATATAACTTCCCTTAATATATACTACTCAAAAGAATTTAAGGGTCAAAAATGTATAACCAAATAAGTTTCAGAGTGTATTAGATTGATGATGTAAACTACACCAAATTTTTTATTTATTGTTCCATATTTACAAAAACCCACAAATAAACGTCACTGTATACAAGAAAGTCACATGACATGCTGTCAGAGTTGAAGGTTGTCAAACATGGATTTTACACATTAGAACATTCGTTTAATAGTGTGTGAATCCACCCCTGGCGCGAATACACTTGACACATCGTTGCCTCATGCTGTTGATCAGACGTCTGAAGAACTCTTGGGGAATGGCCTGCCACTCTGCCATAAGAAGTTGACCCAGATCATGAAGGTTGGCCGGAGGGGCATGGTTATCCCGAACTCTCCTGCCTAATTCGTCCCAGGCGTTCTTTATTGGGGTCAAGTCAGGCGAATATGCTGGCCAATCCATCCTGGCGATACCTTGTTGTCTGAGAAAGTCCGTTACCACCCTGGCGCGGTGGGGTCTGGCATTGTCATCCTGCAGAACTGCTCCGCCGCCAATCTGCTGAAGGCCTGGGAGAACCAACGGCCGGATAATCTCATTCAGATAGCGGATTCCATTCAGATTGCCATCCACCACATAGAGGGGGGTCCTGTGGTGGATAGAGATGCCGCCCCACACCATGACGCTGCCACCACCGAACCGGTGATGTTGTCCAAGGTTAACGTCAGCGAAGCGCTCCCCAGGACGTCTGTAGACACGAACCTGACCGTCGTTGAACTGGAGACTAAACCTGGACTCATCAGTGAACATCACTCGACCCCACTGAACACGTTGCCACCGCAGATGAAGTGTGCACCAGTGACGTCTGGCCGATCTGTGACGTGGTAGGAGTGGTGGTCGAACAGCCTGGCGACGGCAGCGTAGATTATTGGCTCTCAGACGATTGCGTATGGTTTGATCAGACACTTGAGTTCCAGTCGCAGTCCGCAGATTGTCACGTAATCGGCGTGCAGTGGTTGTGCGTTGACGTAGAGCCATATTGGTGATGTAGCGGTCCTCTCTATTTGTATTGCTTCGGGGTCTTCCCGAACGTGGACGATTTCGAACAGAATTCGTTGCTTGGTACCGTTGCCACAGTCGGCCAACGACACTCTGACTGACACCAAGTCTCAGAGCAACATTTCTTTGCGTATTGCCATCCTGAAGCCAAGCAATAGCCCTTCCTCGATCTTCGATAGTCAGTTGAAGTCGTACCATTGTCGAATTTGGAGTGTGCACCGTACACGAACGCAAGCTCCAATTATATGGAAATTCAGCATTGGGAACATGGAATACACGTGCAAAGCGTGCAAATGAAGCGCTTTGTGAAAAAGCAAGTTATGGGCACTAGCAGACCTTTCGCTTTCTCCCTAATTTACGTGCAAATGTAAGCATGTTTTCGCCATTAGAACTAGTCGACAGTGTCAATGACAGTGGATTTTAATTCATTTATGGGTTGCTTAGATCCACTTTCATCAAAATGGAACAATACCATGCATGACATTATGGTCTAGCTAATATAATTGACATTCAGAAAATAATGTTGAAAATATCGTCTGACCCTTAAATTCTTTTGAGTAGTATATATACATGTAGCTTATGCTTTTCCAAAGTGTGTGTGTGTGGGAGGGGGGGAGGGGCTGGAGGAGAGTTACCCCAACTTCATGAACCAACAGCTATTTCTTGATAACCAACAGCTCAGTCTGTAAGCATCAGAGGAAGATAGGATCAATAGTCATAATTATGCATGAACTAATAATAACAAAGCACCAGTGTATAACCCTCACACCGGATGAATCACAGGTAATTTAAACTGCAGACATTAAAGCAAGCAGAGCATCTGTTAATTTTATACATGACATCACAAAAATACAGATCTAGGGCCCCAATTCAAAAAGGTATCTTAAGCTCTTTTAAAAAACATTGCATCATCTTTGCAAGTCTTTACAATGAACTGTAACATCACAAAGTTGATTAAATTAGGCCCATAGTAGTCCAATTGTATAGGTGATAAATTTATCAAGCATGGAGCACTGGTTGGTCCCATAGTAGCCCAATTGTATAGGTGACAAATGTATCAAGCATGGTGCACTGGTTGGGCCCATAGTAGTCCAATTGTATAGGTGACAAATTTATCAAGCATGGAGCACTGGCTGGGCCCATAGTAGCCCAATTGTATAGGTGACAAATTTATCAAGCATGGAGCACTGGTTGGGCCCATAGTAGCCCAATTGTATAGGTGACAAATGTATCAAGCATGGTGCACTGGCTGGGCCCATAGTAGCCCAATTGTATAGGTGACAAATTTATCAAGCATGGAGCACTGGTTGGGCCCATAGTAGCCCAATTGTATAGGTGACAAATTTATCAAGCATGGTGCACTGGTTGGGCCCATAGTAGCCCAATTGTATAGGTGACAAATGTATCAAGCATGGCACACTGGCTGGGCCCATAGTAGCCCAATTGTATAGGTGACAAATGTATCAAGCATGGCGCACTGGCTGGGCCCATAGTAGCCCAATTGTATAGGTGACAAATGCATCAAGCATGGTGCACTGGCTGGGCCCATAGTAGCCCAATTGTATAGGTGACAAATGCATCAAGCATGGTGCACTGGTTGGGCCCATAGTAGCCCAATTGTATAGGTGACAAATGCATCAAGCATGGTGCACTGGCTGGGCCCATAGTAGCCCAATTGTATAGGTGACAAATGCATCAAGCATGGTGCACTGGTTGGGCCCATAGTAGCCCAATTTAATAATCTGAATAAAACACAAATGATCAAAGTGTACAGTGTTAATTGTTTCTGTTTATTCAGATGCTGTCAAGAATAAACTAGTAAGTATTGCTTTCCATGGGATTGTTTTGTGGTAACCTCCTGAAAACTTGAATGACTGTTTTCAACTAATTTTTGAAACCTGAACTGTTGGGTAAAACATGCCAACAACATCTATTCTGAAGCCTGAACCGTTGGTAAAACATGCCGACATTTATTCTGAAGCATAAACTGTTGGTAAAACATGCCGACATCTCTTCTGAAGAATGAACTGTTGGATAAAACAAGCATTGATAATATCCATTCTGAAGTATGAACTAGCTGTCCGGTAGAACTGTAACTGGGTCAGCAATATTTTACTAAATTTATACCAATACACCTGTTAGAAAGGTAAACACACTACCAGGGTAACGGCCCACACATACCATAACTCACCTGGATCTCGGTGTGGCCCAGAACCCTATCAGTGCTGACTGTATGGGAGGAAACTGTTTACTCTCACAGTGCTGTGCTAATAGGCAGCAAGGTGGCCACGGCACTTGTGTCTACTCCTCACTCAACTTGGGATTAACACACACATTCTAAACTCGTACTCATATTCTTGCAGAAATATGTGTTGTTACAAAGCAGTGGATCTAAACATTGTTTTGAATATTCTTTACCAGCCTCGGTGGTGTCGTGGTTAAGCCATCAAACATAAGGCTGGTAGGTACTGGGTTTGTAGTCTGGTATCTCCACCCACCTTTAGCGAGCGTCGTTAAATAAAGCATTTCCTTCCTTCCACATTAGCAAGTTTTAATTACCACTACACAGACTTCTCTCTCACTAGCCACTAACAACTAACTCAGTGTCATGGACAGACAGCCCAGATAGCTGAGGTGTGTGCTCAGGACAGCATGCTTTAACCTTAATTGGATATAAGCACGAAAATATGTTCAAATGAATGAATGTTACAAAACAGTGGATCTAAAGCTTGTTTTGCATATTCTTTGTATGCTAATATTTTTAATGTTTATTTTTAGTGGTCATTTTATGTAACATTTTATAAATAATAATAATAAATACTTTAATCTTAAAATGCCTACTGACCAACTGACTGGTCAAATCATTTAAATAATGTGATATGAAATACAGGAAACTTTTTTTTTAAAGTGGGTATGAAGTAACTCAGTGGTAAAGTGAACTGTTGCAGGATCAATCGCCATCCAAGGATTCAGGTTTTCCCTCCATCCAAACCACTGTCCCATGACTGGTACACCAAATACTGTGGTATGTAATAGAAAGTGGATCTAAAAGAGGCAGAGGGCGTGGATGTGGGATGAGGTATTCCCCATCTTGCTGCTCTTAAATCAATTCTTGCAGAAATATTGGTACATGTTTAACATCACTAAAGGACATTCATTCACTACTGGAATTTGGATATCAAATATCAAAGCTTTGGTAATTCTGACACAAAGTTTTCAGAGGAAACCAGCTACATTTTTTCATTAGCAGCAAAGGATCTTTTATATGCACATTCCCATAGACAGACTGTACATACCACAGTCTTTGACATACCAGTTGTCTGGCAATGGTTGGGATCGGAAAAAAAAGCAATCAGAGAATTCCACCATGCACTGTAGGCAAATTCTGCCCTTGCTCCGACATCCCTGGTTCTGTAAGGTTTCTGAATTAAATACTTTAACATACTCATCAGAATCTGATGATAGAATGTGGCAATAATTACATTTTAAATAAAAAATAAAGACTGTGGAAGATTTCATTACTCTCAGAGGTGGAATATAAACCAGTAAATAAAAATCACACACACCAATACACACACACAACAGTGTACCAGCCACCTTTCAGTGAAGAATGGAAGAATGGAAGAACAGATGGCTGTCAGATTGAAGTCAGATGTTACTGATATGTTGCCTCAGACCACAATTAATTTCGCTATATGTTTCTATATAGCCTTAGTGGCTATAACATTTTTATTAATATCAGCAGGCCCGTGACGTTTTGTATGTACCTTTGCCTGCCTGGGGGACACATACCCTGAAAACGACAACCCCTGTTGTCCAGCTCTTTCTCCCAGCATATTGGTTTAAACAGACACACCCTCTAAACCAGGCCGGAGTACTCCCATTTTACACAAAAAGCACTACTTTTGCATGGGCCGGAATTACCACAAACAAGTGTTCAATGTCAACAAGTTACACATGTTTACAAACTACATGCTATCCCCTGTCACTTCAGTCAAATAGTTGCCACTTCATAGCTGTCTGCCATGAAATAATCACAGTCAAACAGCAGACTACTTGCGCGGTCAAATTTTGGACAACCAAATGGGAAGATAACTGTAATCTGAGGCAATGTTCTGCCTGGGTCTGACATCAGCCAATGTCATTACAGGTCCAGGTGACCTTTCATTGCAAGCTACCTTGAACAACTGGCTTCGGAAGTATAGTTGTTATGCCATTGGACTTAGTTTAGTAAAGTTGGATTTGGTGGATATATTGCATTACTAATTCATCTAAAAAATAATCTGAAAATTGCTTGGTTTTTGTAGAATTCTGTCCCGGGTCTAGCTATCCAGAAACTGGACCTGGGACAGACATGCTTGAAACCTTCATGGTATATAAGCATGTTAAAATTATCTGCTCCACTCCACTCTTTGTAGATCTACCGTCTCTAAGCCTATTTAGCTACGGTAATTAAAACTTGAATTTAACTTCTGATTTTCTAACCAAATTAATAAAACTGCTAATATATTTTGTGGGACCTGAGTAAACCTTACATGCAAACATAATGATTAGTCTCATATTTCATAATGGCTAGACAAAAATAGGCTGTCCTTATTTCAATATGGTACTAGTTTTACAGTGCATGCACCAGGTGTAACTTTGATGTACAAATAGTTGCTAAGATTTCATTACTTTTTATTAACATAAGCAAACCTACAACAACTTATTTGAATGGGCGAGTTCATAAAACTTAATTCAGTATATTGATCCACACAATCTGCTGCCAATTCCGTCGCATACTTGTGTAATTATTAGAAATTCCAATCCATACTACACTGCCTGCGGACATATACACTTCATACACAACAGTTGTATAATACATTGATGTTATATAACATCATACCTTAATTTATATGTACGTATTTACTAAGACATCTACCACAGCACATCTGCATGTACTTTGTGACAACATTCCTGAAACTGATGGCCTGTCACTTTGAATGAGTATGTCATCAATTATGCCATCATCTTCCTAATGTTCTTCTGAGTGGGATCTCTAATATAAAAGTTAATATTTGTTTTGTTTAATGACACCACTAGAGCACATTGATTTATTAATCATTGGCTATTGGATGTCAAACATTTGGTAATTGTGACATATAGTCTTAGAGAGAAAACTAACTACATTTTTCTATTAGTAGCAAGGGATCTTTTATATGCACCATCCCACAGACAAGATAGCACATATCATGGCCTTTGATATATCAATCATGGTGCACTGGCTGGAATGAGAAATAGCCCAATGGGCCCACCAACAGGGATTGATCGCAAACTGACTGCACATCAAGCGAGTGCTTTACCACTGGGCTACGTTGTGCCCCCTCTCTATTATAACACGCAAGGCCATTTTAAGTTTCCGTTCATTCTGACTGGTTCTCATCTTTTGATTTGTACTGCCAACCACGTTCTTTATACTTATCCAATGCTGTACTTTGCAAGGATCTTTCTGAACTCAAATCGTCTACCATACACACATTGTGTGAAATATTGCATACAAAGATGAATTTCATAAATACAATGGCAATGGATGCTACCGTCTTTGTCACTTTGCATACATTCTGTCAATACAATGGCAATGGATGCTACCGTCTTTGTCACTTTGCATACATTCTGTCAATACAATGGCAATGGATGCTACCGTCTTTGTTACTTTGCATACATTCTGTCAATACAATGGCAGTGGATTCTATTATCTTTGTCACTTAGCATAGAAGTGGCCATGGGCTGGCTATCTATATGCCGATCATTTTGTTTGAGGAAATCACATTGTACGGTCATCATACCCCATCAAAACATCACAGTGCTAAGCATCGGTTACATCTAGTGTACTTTATAATGGCAAAGTGTCTACATGGAAATATAACAGGCTGTAGAATATAGGATCAATATCCATAAATGGATCCTGTGGGTTATTTTCAACTGGAATTTTAAAAGTTGGAATTTCAAGAGTTGGAATTTCAAAAGTTGAAATTTCAAAAGTTGGAATTTCAAGAGTTGTATACATGTACTAGAGTATCCTTTCTGAAAATGTGCATATAAAAACGCCTTGCTGCTTATGGAACAGAATAGCAACTAATTTCCTTTTTTATTCTTTAGACAAAGGGTTACATGGTAATTATCACCTGTTAGATTCCTAACAGCAACTGAATAAAACACCTGACTAACTTGAAACAGATTTATCTTGTGCTTATATCCCTCCACAGATATTTCGTCCCAGTACGCTATGTAATTTGTACACCCTAGCTGGAGATCGTTTGAGTGGTAAAAGGATCAAGCCAAATTAACCCACATATTTTTACCTAAGTGTATTAGCCTCAATTCTCTCAGGTTTATGACACATTTTGATCATGATGTAACACTAAGCTGCTTAAAAATTGTATCATAATGTTATGCAACTTGGATTATAATTACAAGCATATATTTTGACAGTGAACAAGAATCGACCTGTACAGAATATTGCATAAATTACACATTTACATATATACCGGTAGTCAACTGAGAATTTGATATTGTCGATAGACTAGTAAATTCTCGGTCGATGATTATGTACCATGTACATATATTACCAGTATAATTATGTACAAGTAGTTAATCATCAAGGCAAACATAAATAACAAATGTTAAACCTATAAATCCAACCAAATTAAATGAAAGTTCATCAACATATTTATGTGATGTAAAAGCTGAAATAATTCATACATAAATCTAACCCAAATGATCCGGTCATTAGCATCTGTTTCATTGTTTAACATTCACAGTTTTAATGTGCTTTGACTTTTTGTGTGAAATCTGTCGCTGTGCAAGTCAGTTCAGCCTCCAAGTCACTGTATGATTTCTGTAGATCTTATGCCATATAGCCTTATTATTATGCGATATGTTTCATCTAAATATTTGTGAGCCATCAATAAGTTGGGTAGAACATAATCTAATGGTACATTTCCAGGTTTATTTAATGTTTTAAGTATAGAAACCTATAAAACCAGTCCCTACAATATACCATTTGCAACCTTCTAAAAGAATGGCTTAGTTTAAGTTTTAAAACGTCCAATGCATTTTAGTTTGGCATGACATCTAAATTGCACAAATCTTCTAAAACATCTTATATTTGGAGACCTAATTTATTCGGGTCATGACGTTTTGGTTCATCTAGTAAAATTCTATTTCAAATTTACAGAAACGTACACCCCACTTTGTAACATATTTTGTTACCAATTTACTGTGTGTGGCATGGATGTGCACAAATTTTAACTGAATATACAGTGTTCGAGATTAAAAAATTTGGGCAGTATCCCAGTTGGATACTAACATTTCAAAATCTGGTATCCCACCTGATAATTTAGTATTATATGGTATCCCGGTGGGATACTGGGTTCTTGAAGTCTGGTATCCAAAATTAAATTTTGGTATCCCCGGGATATCAGGATACCATTATTCTCGAACACTGATATATTATGCACTTTAAAAACCCCATTTCACCTTAAAAAACCCGATATATTATGCACCTTAAAAAACCCGATATATTATGCACCTTAAAAAACCCTTTCATCTATATTTCCATGACCTATGATTCAAATGAGGTATTTCAACAAAGTACATTTATGCATATACATGTATTTCAATTTGAACGGCTTTCACACCTTTATATACATGAAGGAATACTTTCTTCTTTGTTTTGGAGACAACTAAAAAAGGTGACTATCACCATGATACAACTAAGTGTCAGCTTTATTATAGTTTTCTGCTGGTATAGATATATATATATATATATATATATATATATATACAGAGAGAGAGAGAGAGAGAGAGAGAGAGAGAGAGAGAGAGAGAGATTAACTGGTTACTGACTTAAAAACATTGGCTTTATCCTGTGAAGGTTAGAATGGTGAATTCCAGGGTAGTAACATGAACACATACTACCTACACCCCCACTAATTAACTGTGAAATGGTTTCATCAGAGTTGTGATCCAGACACTGTCAGAACATCACCTGATAAGACACAGGAGCTTTCACTTATCTGTATTATTAAGCAAAGGTATCATCATTATCTTTCTCACTTCAGTCATAAACGGTTGTTATAGCAACCAGTCTCTTACAAGTACAAGTGCCAAAATCGGCAGTGCATTCATGCGTAATCTTTTACCCAAGTTGCTAATAGTCATACTCCTGTACAGCTACAAGGAACAGTCACCTACATAAAACTACCCTGTACCATTATGGCTAATTGTTATACCATGTGGGAATGCTGGAAACACAATACTCCATGACAGCATGATAATGGTGGTTTATCATTAACGTAATTATTGGCTAACTGTAGAAAAGTGCACACTGTGTTCCTTTGTTTGTAATCAGTGAGAACAGTTTAAAATGCCAGCAGCAGCTATATGGCTTCTCTCACACTACCGTAATCCACCGGTCTCATGGTTAAGCCATCAAACATAAGGCTGGTGGTAGGTACAGAGTTCGAAGCTCGGTACCTGCTCTTATCAAGAGCGAGTAGGTGTAAGGCCATTACACCCACTTCTCTCTCATTAACGACTAACCACTAACAACTAACCCACTGTCCTGGACAGCCCATATAGCTGAGGTGTGTGCCCAGGACAGCATGTCTGAACCTTAACTGGATATAAGCACGACAATAAGTTGAAATGAATCACAATAATCCACTACAGGGCTATAGTTCTGGGTGAGCAAAACTATTTCATAAAAATTTCTTATTAAACTTAAAAAATTGCAGAAATCGATAGGTATTTTCTAAAAATGTCAATTATTAAAAGATTTTGCCAAATTAAATTAACATTTTCCATCTGCTTTCAAATTATTGATTAGCAAATTTGGTGAGTGCCAGTTAGTACTGCTTTGATATCTGTTTTAGGCAAGCCATACCTAATTCACTGAACATACATATAACTTTTCAGGACAGAAATAAGTTCCAATATTATAAAAAGATACAGCAGTAGCAAAGTTCTCCCTATCCATGGCCAAATTAGCCAGTTGTTAATTAATACAACATATAGTATTTGACTTATAAAATGTCTTTAAATTGGCTACATTGAATCATTTTCAAGAAATAATTATTTATATAATTATCTGAAAACTGGCTAAAAATTTTTTTATTTCCAGTGTAAGGCCTGAGTAGTCAGTTAAAAAATTATTTACATTAATTTATGTAATATAAACCAATTAATAATTTTGCTTATTATGTACATACATATGCATGCTGACAAAATGTTGCATAATTTATTGAAATATGCCTTTGATCCATTACTTGTCATTATTTAATTATGTTAGCAGTTTCATAATATTAAAACTTATAATGACTTAATGTGTGTACTTAAAACTATTGATAAATACAATACATGTATGTTAATGCAAGGTACATATGGCTTGCATTCTTGGTCTTGACCTCGTCTCCCAGCATCTAATCAATTTAGCCTCAATAGACCAATCTATCTGTACATGTAGGGCAACTGTAACTTAGTATATGTGACAGACAAGGAAAACAGACTTCAGTGCGCAAAGATTTGAATTTAACTACTTCAGAATTGAAGTATGCTGTAAAGGTTTTCATTGACACATGCCAGCAGTAATAAATAGGGAACATTTTGTTCAGTATTGAGTCGCAATTTGCTCTGCAAGTTTCAGAGACCACAACACAATTTTAAACCATTAAACACTATACAGGTAGTTGCTAATAAATTTTCAATTGACTAGAGAAATATTGCTAATCAAAAGTTAGAAAATAAAATGTTCCCTGAATAATGTCCAGATGAGGGTTTTCATTTTTTTTTTTTTTTTTTTTTTTTTAGTTTTGTTTGCTTTTTTTGCTTTTTTTCTTTTTGATACACATACATGTACAAAATGTACTATCAGAACTGGCAATTCATGTGCACTGGCAATTGAATTCATGTGCTCAGTATCAGTAAATATTTATAATAAAACACAAAACAGTTTAGTTTTATCAGTAATTTTGATTGATTGATTGATTGAGCAGTTTGAGCCAACTACTGCAAACACACATAATAGCTGGTGAATTGTGCTATATGCATATGCCAGCTATTATTTCTGTCCCTGAGTATTGATTGTTGACAAGCGGTTAATGGGACGGTCCAACAGGAATCATACACTTAACTAGCTAATGATACTTAACTTCTTTCACATACATAGAACACAGCTAGTCTCACTCTTGAAAGAGTTTTATTGTAGTCACTTTCGTAAAAATGTAAAGTATTTCTGTAACAAATTATTTATTTAGCCATCTAAAACAATATTTATACAGGCATCAAAATAAACAATGTGTCAGTTATAGTGTTAACTCATGTACAGGTTACCACAAAATACAGACCTGGTAACCTAGGTTAAGACACATCTTATATTTTTGTTTTTACTATAAAATCCCTACCATACACATTGATACTGTGCTATTCGAAGGAAATGAAATGTTTTTATTTAACAACACAAAACATTTTATTTATGGTTATATGGTGTCAGACATATGGTTAAAGACCACACAGATATTGAGAGAGGAAACCCATTGTCGCCACTTCATGGGCTACTCTTTTCAATTAGCAGCGAGAGATCTTTTATATGCACCATCCCACAGACAGGGTAGTACATACCATGGCCTTTGATATACCAGTCGTGGTGCACTGGCTGGAGCGAGAAATAGCCCAATGGGCCCACTGACAGGGATCGATCCCAGACTGACCGTGCACTGAGCAAGTGCTTTACCACTGGGCTACGTCCCGCCCCCACTTTGCTATTCATTGATACCACTGTACTGGCGCAGTTGGCGTTGGATCGATCCCCGTCAGTGGGCCCATTGGGCTATTTCTCGTTCCAGCCAGTGCACCATGTCTGGTATATCAAAGGCCATGGTATGTACTACTCTGTCTGTGGGATGGTGCATATAAAAGATCCCTTGCTGCTAATCAATAAGAGTAGCCTATGAAGTGGCGATGGCGGGTTTCCTCTCTCAATATCTGTGTGGTCCTTAACCATATGTCTAACGCCATATAACCATAAATAAAATGTGTTGAGTGCATCATTAACTAAAACATTTCTTTCTTTCTTTCATTGTACTGATACTGTATGTGTATCAAAATAACACTCAGTTGATCAAACTTTAGGCAGTTTAGTTTTAGTTCAATAGAACACTTTTGGGGCATTTTCACCATTTTCGGGGCACTTGTATTTCATTAAAATACATAAAAGTTAATTGAAATAAACATTAATGTAATTCATGTACTTGCTTTAATAAATGAATGGCAAAAGATATAAAAGGCATATTTTATTAATTAATAAAACCTTTTTTGGTGTTTTATAGAGGCAGTTTTAGAATTAATTAGTGAAAAAGGCTTGTTTAATCTCAGGGCAGCATGGTGCTGATGAAGGCAAGATGGCGCTAGACTACTGAGGCATGGTGACTTTCTTGATATGTGATAACCTGCTTGTAACCTGAACAATTATTCTCGACTTATTTCGATGCCTGTTTATACAATGTACTGTAGCCAACTTCTTAAGATCTACAGGGTATATATATATCTGTGTGTGTGTGTGTGTGTGTGTATTATTGTTACTGTTAGCAGTTAATTGAGCTATACTGACAGCATGACCCCTCTGTATATCAAACATACCTGTAATTAACCTGTTAACATGTGTATGTATTGATACAACCATGAGGCTTGAACCAAGTCTACTCTCAACTTATAATTTAAGTGATTCAGTATTCAGGGCTGTACATGCCCTAAAATATGATGGGTGGTAGAACAAAAATAATCAAGGCACAGCAATAGAGGTTCTCCCTGAGGAACAAAAATGGGACACTTTTAACAAATGCATGTTTTCAGTTTTGTGGGGGGGTGGTGGGTGGCGGGTAAAACTACCCCCTTCTCTCATCCGTGCGTGACCCTGGTATTTATCATATTTACTGCCACTCATTCTGGCCTATATAAACAAGTTGAAGTTTAATAGGACAAAATAAATTAGCCTTGGGCCAGGATGACACATCATAACACAAGTATGAGCTGAAATGATTGATAATGGAAGCAGTAAGCTACAGCTTCTGTAAACAGCCCGAGGAATGTCCTTTCTCCAAGTACAATAACTTTTAACACAATCTGTGGAGCGTTTCCTGAAAGGTGAAGCATATGTTTATATACTTCACTGGATAGTATTCAGTGTTTTTTGGTAACTTACCTAATTAAATAAACAAATGTATTATAAACTGCTTTAAAAAAAAACATACATGTAGATTGGTTTAACTTTTGTGGCATCAAAGTAAATTATCTAAATTAGGCCTCAAATAAATAAGCCATTTACAATGTATCATTTATGCCCTCACACCCCCCCCCTTTCAAAAACCCCCAACCCTAATTAAATTAATAAAAATTCAGGTAACCTGTTATGATTGTGTACATGTAATGCACAACTGAAAAATGGGTGAGCAATGAACCAACTGAGTTAGCGGAAACATTATCACTTTATGAACAGTCATAGTGTACCCGGTATATTACAAAATATAAAAACAATCCTTTAAAACAAAAGACAAATTCCAAATGACTGCTGAAGGGTGGTATGCTGTTCAAAGATTATCACTTGAAAAACACTCACTGAGTCACATTAAATATGAATGTCATCCATAAAAATTATAAGCACATTTCAAGCATTAAGCCAATATATAAAAATAAGGTGGTGAACATCCTTGTTTTTTTTTTTACCACAAATGTCAGAGGGAAGGAGTTTTTATTAAATTTATTTATTTTAAACAAAGTAGAATATATAGTTATTGTACAAAGCAAGAACTTCCATCACAGGAAAACTATTAATATATCATGTCAGTACTGAGTAAACAAGATAAAATAGGCTACCTTCAGGAATTGTCTACATTATCTCTTCTTGAGAGACAATGGTCATGGAAATGGGTCACAATTTGATAATACATGGTGTATAATAATAATAATAATAATAATAAAAATTGAGCTGTGCCTTTTCAATAACAATTTTCATGTGGCCAGTGGCAAACAGAAATACTTCAACCAAGTTCTAAATGACCTTGACCTTGCATCACATTCCTTAGGATCAGGATGAGCACTTGAAAGAAACCTGCATCATTTGATGAACAGCCAAAAAATAAGAAAAGCCTTATAAGCATTCAAGATTTTACCCCAATTTTTCTATAATCAGAACTTACTTTTACTCTGTATTTCTTCAAATGGAAGTGACTTTTATTCCTTGTATGTGACTTCATCAAGTGGTATCAGAATATAGCTTAGTGGAGCAGCAGGTATGATGGGATATCCTTTTACAACCAATGCTCAGTGATTAGTTTGGGAGCAGGAAGGATGTATATGGTCCATCGAAGGATCTGTCCTGCTATAGACACTAGGTACTAGAGATTCAATGAATCAACCACTATTTTGCAAAATGCCCAAAATGACTGTGCATTGTGCAGATACAATCTTGATCACAAATAATGATTTTTGTCAAAACGTATAGGCTACTGTAGTCCTTGGGCCAGTGGCATAGCGTGGGTTGCCAGCGTCCGGGGCAAGGCAAGTATTGTGCCCCCCAACCAGTGGACCAGGGTGACTGTCCCGGTGGCCCTATCCACGCTTAGCCACTGCCTTGGGCAAAGGGCATCTAGCATATTAATCAGCACTAGGTTTTTTCTTTAACACTCCAGAACTGGCCATAATAAATTGATGTCTACTCAACCATGTCATCATGTAACACAATAACCCAATAAATTGAATAATAATCAGTAATTAAGCCAAGTTTCATTGAACAAAACCAAAATATTTGTTCCCTGGACCAGTTATCTTTACCACCCTCTCCCAACCACCCACTCACCTCAGTAACCCCAAAAATTCGGACAAAAGTAAAACACGTTTGTTTTAATATTATAATTATTGTGATGGCATGACTTGGGTAGTTATGGCACAGCACCAGGTGTATCTAAGTATAGAACTACACTGAGTCACCGAGCTGCATACTTACTGATGGTCGCTTCCACTCGAACGGTCTGGGGGGTAAGCGACTGAAGAAGATGGAGCCATCTTCTGCCAGGAACTCGGGGTCTTCGAACAGAAAACCTTCTTCTTGGCACTTCTTCACGATATCGGCGTGACTCTGATTCTTGACGCCCGAAAACGGGTTTTTCTTCTCCTTCCTGCTCGGCCGTCCGATGATGTCTGGCTGGGTATCCCGAGTGCATCGCCTTCGGTATCCTCCCCCGCCGCTGCTCCCACCTCCTCCTCCTCCTCCTCCGCCGCTGGTGAATCCTTCAAAGCCAATTCCTCCGGGAAGACGGAATCCACTGCTGCCACCACTATCTCCTCCTCCGCCGTAGCTGAATTGGGCGCCCCTTCCACCAAAAGAGGAACCGAATCCAATGTCTACATTGCCCCCTCCGAAACCGATGCTCGGTCCACCATCGGTGCCGCCGAAAGTGTAGGTCTTCGTTTCGGATCTCGGGGGCCCGGTGCCATCAGAATAATAGGTGGTGATGGTTCGCTTGCCAGTCGAAGAAGACCACATGATGACGCAAGGTGACCGGTCCAAAATTTAAATATACGCTCAGAAATAAAAACGAAACTACGACTATTGGGAACACACGACTGCTCGCTGCCAAACAACGTCCTTGAACGAGGAACCGGTAATAAAGCTTTGCTGGACGAGTCCAAAGGTGTCTATTGATCGAGGGGAGAAAGATACGGACCGAAAGATATTATATTATATCGGCTTATATTACCACAAGGGTAAACAACTCTTGTTTTAATATTTCAGCTGTATAAAGTACATATTTATCTCCCTTTCTCGCCTATTAGATTGGTAAATTCACAGGCTTTCTGACCGCATGGACAGAAAGTCGGTTTTGAGATCCCCTTTTGGTTGTATAAAACATAAACTGTATCACACATTGACATAAACACGTTTATGAATACGGAGCCTGAGATAGCCTGGCCGAACCTAGCAATACCCCAAAAAATAAAATAATAATATTAAGAAAAAAAGTGCCTTTTTTTTTATATTTTATTTTTTATCTACACGGAGATTTAATATTAATTAATATGCCATGATTTTTTTCTTGTACTTCCACCCCTTTTATTTTAAACTGGGTACGAACAAGCATAGATTGATTTATATGTACCAGCAGTTGTATTCAACTTTGGCAATTAACCACGAAAATCGGCCATGCCGTGGAACTTTCAATTCTCCATGTCACTTTTCTTCATGCTTTTTTTGTTGTTGTCATATTAACAAATTAAACTCCTCTTTTACACATCCATAAAACTGCCGTGAATAATACCGTGGTAAAAATATTTCCACGGCATATATATATATATATATATACAAAAGTGTTTGATTTTACAAAATATCGGGGTTTTTTTTGGTACAATATTGCTGAATGACCCATGTTTGTTAATGTTTCTGGAATGGGACAGCATACCCAAATGCACCCTAAAACAAATTTAACGCACGTTGTGGCACGTTGTGCGACAATTGCAGGAAATCGGCGTGAAATGGTAAGATTTTAGCGAATGCACGTGCAACTCGGGGAAAAGATTGGGGTAGTGATAGGTATTTAAAGCTGCAGTGCTCGCAATGATGCCTCATTTTCATTTCGACGTAGACGAGTTACAAGATGCCAAGACTAAGCCTGCCGAATCGAAACATTGCATTAATGTCCTTCCTTGGCCATCGATATCACCGGATTTGAACCCAATTGAGCATCTATGGGACGAGTTGGACCGACGCCTCCGACAGCGACAACCACAGCCCCAGACCCTGCCCGAGCTGGCAGCAGCCTTGCAGGCCGAGTGGGCCACCATCCCCCGGGACGTCATCCGTACTCTGGTTGCTTCAATGGGCAGGCGGTGCCAGGCAGTTGTCAACACACGCGGAGGCCACACCCGGTATTGACTCCAGATGACCTTGACCTTGGTGGTGTATCCTATCACTTACTCACAATGGACTAGAGTGAATTGTGAACAATCCTGCAACATTTGGTAATTATCGGACTCACCATTCAATAATTAAATCAATTCTCCAAATGTTACGACAATGTGGTTTTGCGTTTCTTCTTTTGAAGAGTATATATATATATATATATATATATATATATTACACACACACACACACACACACACACACACACACACACACACACACACACACCTATATATATATATATATATATATATATATATATATATATATATATATATATATATATATATATATATGGCCGTGACCATTTCCTTAATTGTACGGTTTTAATACAGTGCTATACATTTGTGCTACCGTTTTATTTTATGGCTTACGGGGCAAGTTTTGTTCTTCAGTGGTATTCAAGTGCTGGTCTGAGTGGCGATGGAACTCGAGATCGATCCTCCTTTATAAATTCATGTTTTCCCAGTCACAACCAGTGCCCCACAGTATTACCAAGTTCTACTCTCCTCGACTGGTACATACAATACTGTGGTATGTACTGTCTTGTCTATGGGAAACTGTATATAAAAGATATCTCGTTACTTATCGTTTAAATACTTTATATCGCTACTTATTGTTAAAAGTATTTTATAATATGAACGAAATGTCAAAATAACCACATGTTAGACATCAAACAGACGATTGTTTAATAATGAAAGAAAGTTTGTTTTATTTAACGACACCACAAGAGCACAAATCATGCAATAGGATGTCAAATATTTAATAATTCTGACACGTAAATCTGACACGCTATTTTTTTTCCTAATGTAGCAAGGGATCTTTTATATGCACATTCCTACAGACAGGAAAGCACACACAACGGCTTTTGACCAGTTGTGGTACACTGGTTGGAACGGGGAAAACCCAATCATTTGAATTAATCCACTGAGGTGGTTCGATCCTGCGACGTATGCACGTCAAGCGATCATTCAACTGACTGAGCTAAATCCCGCCCCTCTCGTTTAATAATGATACTGACGTGCCGTTACGTGTCGTTAAACAAATATTTCTTTCCTTTGCTCGTTTGCAGAAGGTTTTACTTAAAAACATTAAATAAGGTATTTCAAAATATGCACCCCCAGGCATGGTTCTGGATCTGTTTGCTAATTTAATTAACCATTTTAAATTTTATTCTTGATGTACATTTGTTTTAGTTTTGTGCAAGCTCGTAGGATCCTATGGTGATGGGTGGGTATATTTGTGCCCTTGTTAAGAATAAAATCCACGAACACGAACTGAACACGAAAATAACTTTTAAAAAGACGAAAATTGTCATCTAAACCATTGTTATTTTGTTCGCGATTGAAGTCATTTAAAAATAAAGAATTTAGTGTACCCCCTAAATAACTTGTACCTACCACTTTAAATAACCTGCCTACGAGTCTGTAATCCATATATTTTCATAAACAGTTAAAACACCATGTACCACTGCCACTTAATGGTAAAACTATTGCTAAACTGAAAATGAAAGGGAGATAAATGATATAACAATTACAGCCAATAGTCTTTAGGGTTTACTCCCCTTGCACTACCACTGTGCATTTGGTGTTTTGGTAAATATATACGTTGTGTTCACAACAAGTATGTTTGAACATTTATTTGATATACGAATACGAATATGTTTATTTGGATTGCCGATATAAGCACGACAGTCTTAAAAATGTACCTGAGTAACGTGTTTACCCAATTAGTTCAGTAAGCATTTGAAGCATATTTACTTTATGCGCACCGAATGAACTTAAATAATCATTTGAAGGTAGTGTTTGCAGTGCTAACTAGATACGGTTATAATTAAGGTTTCTATACACCCAGACATGCCGAAACAAGTAAATGTATCTAAAGTTTGCTTTGTTTAACGACACCTCTAAAGCACATTAATTTATTATACATAATATATATGTACAAACATGAGACGTACAAAACATACGTATACATATATGTTGTGTACTCCACGATTAGTGTATCGAAAGCCGTGATATATGTGCTGTCACGAAAGCTCTCGTGAAAGGTGTGAAAGCGTGCTTATAAAAGACACATACAATGGTAGACCATTCACTCCAGCCGAGACTCTGCAGAATGCCAGAACGAAAACCTCTTGGAAGATTCTCTCTGGCGAAAGATGAACAGTCTTGGGACTGATAGGCAATTTTCAACATAAACTGCGACGTAACGATACGGCTATGGCTACCATTGTCATTAAGAGTATTCCGACCTGTTAGAAAAAAAGGAAGAGTAGGCAGCCCAAGACGAAGAGAGCATCAGTGACGGAACGGGGGTAGGGGAAGTCAAAACCGGCAGCTACTCTGCCCCACTTACTGCACATGCCCAGCCAGATAAAGAACCGCACATCTTCTGGATTCTCCATCCAGCTCGGATTATCCGCAACCCAAGGTTCCATGCACCCCTCCCAAAAATGGTGAGGCGTGTACAATGTAGAGCCGGTGACCCCCAAGAAAACAAAAGGCGAAGTCTACACACCGGAACACCAATCTCCTTGAACAAACTACCCGCAAAACCATTCATGTTTGACTATAATTCCTAAAAAGAAACATTGCAAATTCCGTACCACCAAACACCCTCCTCGCTCACTTCTGATCCCGGTCAGGCTGCCTATGCTCCCTAACCCTTTCCTGTCCTGGACGTAAGAGCTGGCAGTAGTCAGAACTTGTGTCCATGACAGGCGTGCACCATAACAGCTTGCTCTGAATGTGCATTTTAAACACCCTAAACTCAACTGAACCGGAATCTAAATAACCCGACCTCTTCTTAGACAACCAAGACAAGAAAAGACAGGCCTCAACACAATCAGATTACCACCCAGAGCTTGTCGCCGAGTACTCAGGGTACAGCCAAATAACTGGGACGTTTAGCATCTTTCACGATCCATTTACTTTATGGGTAATACATACCTGCCAAAGGTTTTCCATCGGCTTACGGGGCAGTCTATGTCGTTCAGTGATACTAAAGTACCTCGGGATCAATCCCCTTTTATGGATTCATGTTTTCCCCGTCACAGTCAGTGACTCACATTAGTACCAAGTACTACTCTCCACGACTGATACATCAAAGGCTGTAGTATGTGTAACTGTCTTGTCTATTGGAAACTGTATGTAACAGACATCTCGCTACTTATTGTGAGAAGTATTTTATAGTATGGACGATATGCCAAAATAATCACGTGTTAGACATCAAATAGACCATTGTTTAATAATGAAAGAAAGTTTATTTTGTTTGACGACACCACTAGAGCAAATCGATTAATTAATCATTGGCTATTGAATGTCAAACATTTGGTAATTCGGACACTCTACATTTTTTCCTAAAGTAGCAAGGGATTTTTTTATATGCACTTTCCTACAGACAGGAAATCACATACAATGGCCTTTGATAAGTTGTGGTGCACTGGATGGAACGGGAAAAAGGTTGAATGGTTCCACCGAGGTGGTTCGATCCTGCGACGTATGCACCTCAAGCGAGCATTCAATTGACTGAGCTAAATCCCGCCCCTCTCGTTTAAAGGGACACACCCTAGTTACGTTTATTTGTTAACCATTACGGCGTTGTTTTTCGCTATTAAACCCCATTTTTCACAAATAAAATTGCACTTTACTTACATTTTATTATTTAGAATACACATTTCCATTCACCTGAAGTGCTTTTTGGTAATCCTGATGTGTTGTCGAGAAAAAAACGTTAAGCAAGCGAGGTCCAATCTATTTTTAGAGGGGATATTTCCATTTCAATGTCACAGACGTTGGTATATCACGTGACTGTTATCATTTTGGTTCGGTTTGTTTTCTCGTGCACGGTTCGCCCAATCAACATCCGATTTGTTGTTGTTCATTTGTGAGATTTTTCTTCACAGTTCGTGAACATTTTCAGTAACAATAAAGTTCAGACAAGTAAGTGTCTCAATACAAAACGTTACAAACCCTTAAAACCAATAATGTTGCTAAGTCTTACCATATCTGGAGAGGGGATACAACCAGGACAGAACAGTTGGAACATGTCCAGGAGAGGTGAAACGAACGCACCCCAAGTCTGTGAAATTTGTCGTGACGTAGGCATTGTTTTGCTTCGAGCGACATCTACCGGTGACATCAGAATACTAACTTTCAAAATTATTTCAAGCAATTGGGACATGGGGATTCCCATGGTATTTATCGATATAACACCTGCTTTTTCACTCCATTTGATAAAAACGTGATCTAAGTGTGTTACAGGTTTGTAGATTAACCAAATTATAATTTGTTTTCGCTGGATGGAACTAGAGTGTGCGGCTTTAACAATGATACTGACGTGCCGTTACGTGTCGTTAAACAAATATTTCTTTCCTTTGCACTCGTTTGCAGAAGGTTTTACTTAAAAAAACATTAAATAAGGCATTTCAAAATATGCGCCTCCAGGCATGGTTATGAATCTATTTGCCAATTTAATTAACCATTTAAAATTTTATTCTTGATGTACATTTAGTTTTGTGCAAGCTCGTAGGAACCTGTAGTGATGGGTGGGTATAGTTGTGCCCTTGTTAAGAATAAAAAATACACATAAAATGGTAGACCATTCACTCCAGCCGAGACTCTGCAGATTGCCAGAACGAAGACCTCTTGGAAAATTCTCTCTGTCGAAACATGAACAGTCTCGGGATTTAAATGTGTTTCAGTGTAAACTGCGACGTAAAGATACGGCTGTGGTTACCATTGTCTTTATATTAGGAGTATTCCAATCGATTAGAAAAAAGAGGGGAAAAAAGGAAGAATAGGCAGCCCAAGAAGAAGAGAGCGTCAGTGGCGGAAAAGGGGTAAGGGGAGTCAAAACCGACAGCTACTCTGCCCCACTTGCTGCATCTGCCCAGCCAGATAAGGAACCGCACATCTTCTGGATTCTCCATCCAGCTTGGATCATCCGCAACCCAAGGTTCCATGCACCCCCACCCAAAATGGTGAGGCGTGTACAATGTAGAGCCGGTTACCCCCAATAAAACAAAAAGCGAAGTCTACACACCGAAACCCCAATCTCTTAAAACAAGTTAGCCGCAAAACCATTCATATTTGACTATAATTTGTAAAAGGAAACATTGCAAATTCCGTACCACCAAACACCCTCCTCACTCACTTCTGATCCCGGTCAGGCTGTCTGTGCTCTCCAAGCCTTTCCTGTCCTGGACGTAAGAGCTGGCAGTAATCAGAACTTGTGTCCACGACAGGCGTGCACCATAACAGCTGGCTCTGAATGTGCATTTTAAACACCCTGAACTCAACTTACCCGGAACTTAAATAACCAAACCTCTCCACGACTAGAAAAGAGAGGCCTCAACACAATCAGATTACCAACCCAGAGCTTGTCGCCGAGTACTCAGGGTACAGCCAAATAACTGGGACATTTAGCATCTTTCACGCCTAGAGTCACGGAGAGCGTGCACGTTGTGGTACTTCACAGTGTGGGACGACAAAGGCATATATATACCAGCAAGCCAGCATTCTAGGTGACACCAACAACTCGACCACCATCCATCAAGCCATGCAGATACTCTTCAAAGACTACATTTAATTTAATTTACTTTATTTCGGTACATTCAGGCCGTCAAACGACAACATATCAGGAATTATTGTACAATAGTTATTTACAGTGACAAGATGACAACAGGAGTTCTTCGTTGAATATATACAAACATAATTCAAAATAGCTATATACACATTTTAAAAGGAACATCATCAAGAAGTACCGATTCCAGTTCAATAAAATGCCCAACTTTAAAAAGAAAACCCCTCACTATCATACCTTTAACGGCTACCCCTCACCTCCCAGTAAGGTTTAGTTTTGTTTAACCGCTATTGGATGTGAAACATTTGGTAATTCTGATATATAGTCTTAGAGAGGAAACCCGCTACATTGGCTGATAATGGCCCAATGGGCCAAACGACGGAAATCCTTGACCGACCGCCCATCAGGTGAGCGCTTTACAACTGGGTTATGTCTCGCCCCATGTATAATATATATGTACAGAAAAAAGGTATATAATATGAGTGTTTATTATAACCAACAGTAAATCCAATAAAACTCCTCTGCCCTAAAAATTACCACAAACCACAAAACAAAACTGATAATTAGTCTTTCTCTCAAAGTTATATAATAAAACAGGCAAATCCAAAACAAATCCATCATCATCATCATCATCATCATTGTCGTCATCGTGTTCTTCCTCCTAGTCCTACTCCTCATCCTCACCACCACCACCACCACCAATGTCATCACCATTTTTTTCAGTTCTATCAGTATCATCATCATCATTTTCTTCTGTCCCATGATGGTGATGGTGATGATGCATCGTACATTAGTGATCATGTATAACTCTAAAGGCCACGATACATCTACAAAGTCTTGGGGAGTCCCCAAAGAAAGTCTCCGAGATTTCGTAGATGCGTCGTAGCCTTAAATGTCAAGCACGCTAAGTTTGGCACACATGAATTGGAAGAAAGAAGTAAAGAAAAACGAAAAGAAAGGCAGGAAAGAAGAAGCACAGAAAGAAAGAAAAACGAATCACAGAAAGAAAAAAAAAAGTAAGGACTAAAACAAAAAAATAAAAGAAAGTTAAAGCGACAAAGAAGAAAGAAAGAAACTATAAAATTGATCAGGCAATAAACGTCTCCGTAACTTAGTTTGAATACTGAACTTTGTGCAATTATTTGTTTTTACAAAAGAATGGTTTTCCTAGCCGGTGAATAAAGTTCTCCGTAGCTTAGTTTGAATACTGAACTTTGTGCAATTGTTTATTTTTACAAGAGAATGGTTTTCCTAGTCAACCAATAAACTTCTCCGTAGCTTAGTTTGAATACTGAACTTTGTGCAATTGTTTGTTTTTACTAGAGAATGGTTTTCCTAGTGTCTGTGATGAATCGGGCCGGTGCCAGTCTGACGGGCACCCACTTTACGATTGTGATTTTAGTCGCAAACTCAACGAGAGCTGTTCAACGTCCGCGGCTTTGATCTGCCACAGCCAGGCTGTTCGTATCTCGACACATCTGGATAGAATATCACGAGACAATTGGCTCACATAACTTAAGGGTATTATCTGCACATTTGATGTGATCCAGTGAAAGAATGCACACATTGGAAGTCTATAAAATATATTTAAGTTTGTTGAAAACCATTACAAGTCGGTAAAAGAAGACAGCGATTTGATCTTATTTCCACTGAAAGTATAAAACACACCTTCATGGATTTTAATCGAATCCTTCGTCATCATTATCAACAATGGGTTAATACAAACAAGGAGTAAAATGTATAAATGCCATTTGTTAATACCAGACCTTCAGTCTATTTAGAACTGAAGATTATTATTGTACTATAAAAGTGAATGATTTTCTCAAAATAATTTGTTTTGGAAAAACCCTCCCGTCCCGGTATTGGTCACTGGTGAAGTCAGAGGCTAAATCTGGGATGGGCCCCGTTCCCTTTCCTGTCCTGGACGGAAGAGCCAACTGAGGTCGACACCTGTGCCCAGGACAGGCGTGCGCTACAACTTGAATGAATGAATGAATGTTTAACGACACCCCAGCACGAAAAATACATCGGCTATTGGGTGTCAAACTATGGTAATGCAAATAAATAAAGTGATGATCAACATCAATATAAAAATTCAAGGTTTAAACAAAAACAGTGTAAAGAACTGTGCAAAAATACAAATACAAATATCACAGAATTTTACGGACACCGAATTTTACTCTAAACTTCAATTTGTGCTGTATTGGCCATTCTCAAAGAGAATGTTACACCCCTGCACCACGGTGAGGTTACAGCACGCGCAGGGGCGCGCTACAACTTGTTCTGAATGTGCACGTTAAACACTGACCTGATCCGGGATGGGCGTGCCTGAACCTTCAGTGGATATGGGCACGTTAACAGAGTTCCCATCCATCCATGTTTTGGAAAATACACATGTATATGTATATTTACATGATATAAAAAATGTTCATACATTGATGTAATATATATATCGAATTATATGTATAATAATACAAAATAATAGATACATTATTTAATGACATAAGAAACAATACGCGATTTTTAGTGAATGTATATTATTAGTAGTAATAATGAAAGAATAGAAATGTTTAAATCCTTTTTTTTTTTTTACAAATGTATACAAATTAAACAATTAAGGTCCTTTCCCCACCCCATTACAATTATAATCATGTAACATTATATTTAGAACAGGCCTTTAAATAATAAAACACATCTTCCTCTATGGATATTTATTCATACGATTGCAGTTTCAACAGTTACAAATAGAAACATCCTCTTGACCCACAAATGTTAAACAAAACTATAAACATTCAAAATAACTTACATTATAAACACGCTTAGTTAGGCCTACTTACTACAATAAACTTATATTACTTTCTACACATATTGAATTAGCGGTATCTAGGTGAACGTTTCAGTGAAATATTCAATCCATTGGTCATCCTCTTCACCGAAATATTTATATTGCTGTGACAAACTCAAACTAAATAAACTTTAGTTTTGTTAGTCTTTTATCGTCTTTAAGATTTATATAATCTATAGCCTTTTGTTGGTCTTCCTAAACAGTCTTTTGTGATTCTTTTTACGTTTTATATAAACTATAGTCTCCTTTTATTCTCCAGGGCGAAGAACGTATAATCTATTCTAGATTTTCTTTTGTATGCTTTTCGATATACGGTTAATAAAAACCAGGGAAGTGGGTTTTCAAATACGTTTAAATAAAATAATTAAACCTTTTTTACAAGATGATGGTTATCTCCTTTCTTCGGTTTATGTTTTTAAGGATATTCTAAATAATACTAGAGCATATTGGTTTTAATGCTCATCCATCACAGTTCGCATTTTTTTTTTTTTTTTTTATCAAGGATCGGCAGAATTAAATATGTGGTATAATTATGACTAATGCATATTTGCAGTAAAGTTTTGATATTTCTGAATGATAACCTCTGAAATAAGCAATGATTCAGCAAACTGCAATTTGCAGCACATGATACTAATCTAAAGACCGGATAGAAATGAAAAACATGCTTATTTCAATGATCAATCCAACGCACAAAAATCCTCAAACAAACAGTAAGAAAACAAAAAAACACGAAAATATCCACAACAAACAAACAAACAAAGAAACCAAACAACACCAACACCACCAACAACAACACCAACACCAACACCAACAACACCAACAAAAAGACCACCACCAGTATCAACACCGACACCACCAACAACACCAACACCAACACCAGCAACACCACCACCATCAACAACACCACCACCACCACCAACAACAACAACACCAACACCACCACCACCACCACCACCACCAACAACACCAACACCACCAACGCCACCATCAACACCACCACCACCATCAACACCACCACCACCACCACCACCAACACCACCACCAACAACACCACCACCACCACCACCACCACCAACAACAACACCAACGACACCACCACCACCACCACCACCACCACCAACACCACCACCACCACCACCACCACCAACAACA